>NW_021404502.1:0-1284 GCF_001605985.2 Dendrobium catenatum | reverse complement strand
TACCTACTGGCGACTAACTAATTCCCTCGAAGACTAATTGTATGTTGCATTTAACATTGATTTATATATTTTTTTATTATTTTTTGTATTTGTTTTCCAGTATTGGGGGCCTAGGGTGTCGTGTATTTTATTTTCTTTGTTGACTTAAAACCTTTAGGTGGATTATGAATTTCTTTGAATTTTTCTAAGTCACGGGTTTTGTTGAAAGTTTTGGCAGCACTCCGGCATCGTCCCCTCGTAGGGGGCTTCCTCGGAGTGTGTAAGGCCTTCCCGCTTGCTAAGAAAGGCAGTCACGGTAGGTGTTGGGTGACATCGCAGCCGCAATTCCAATCCCCGCTCGCTAAAAAATGCGGTCACGGGGTCTTTGAGCACAGGTTTAAAATATGACATTTTCCCCGCCTAAAAGCAATGACGGGTACTTAATTAAATAATTTTGCTACAAATAACAAATTTCCCCGCCTGCTAAGAAAAGCAGTCACGGGTACTTATATTTTCATGCATACGAATTTCCCCGCTCGCTCAGTGCGTCACGGGTACTTAAGTTTTTCCTCGCCCGCTAAGAAAAGCAGTCACGAGTACTTATTTCATGCATAGAAATGTAAATGCTAATTTTTACCTTGGGTATGCAGCAATCGAGGCGGCAACAGCGGATGACGGCGACGTAGGAACCTGCGATGCATAATTAAAAAAAAAATTTACTTGTGCAATTTAATTAATCATATTTTTATTTGAAAAAGAAGCTAGAGAGAGAAAGAAAGGGAAGAGAGCTCTCTTTCTAGAGAGAGAAAGAGAGGGAAAGAGAGGGAAAGAAAGGAATTTTGGTGGAAGGGGTTTAAGGTGTGTAGGAAATTGGGGGAGTGAGGTTAGAGAGAGAAAATCTCTCTTTCTCTAATTTTTGGAGAGAGAAAGAGAGAAGGAAACTCTCTTTCTAGAGAGAGAAAGAGAGGGGAAAGATGAAATTTGTTTGCGTAGAGAGGGTTTAGGAGGTGCAAGGAAGTGAGAGGAGAGATTTAGAGAGAGAAAATCCCTCTCTTCTCAATTTTGGAGAGAGAAAGAGAGAGTGTGTAATTTGTTTCTCTCTACGGAAGGAATTTGGAGGTATGGTGGAGAGGGAAGGTGCTTGGGGTGGAGATGGAGCTATTTATGAAGAGATTTTACTCTCATTCTAGAGAGAGAAAATTTTCTCTCTCTAGGTTAGAGAGAGAAAGCGATGAATGAAAATTTTTTTGTTGGAATGGTGTAGGAGATGTAGGGAAGTATTTTTTGTGAAAGGTAGTGGGTGGT
>NW_021404501.1:0-357 GCF_001605985.2 Dendrobium catenatum | reverse complement strand
TAGAAAGATAATTGATTTGCTCTCGCACAGCAAATCAGATATCTTCTATATTTAATTATGGAAATAAATTCACAATTCATTGATCTAAATAGGTCGATTAGGGAATGTAGCTGTCATCCTTTAGGATGATTTGAATACTCCCTATAGTGTGCTTGATTAAGAGAATGAATTACATTCTTCTTCCTTTAAAATCAATAGAAGGATATTAGTCTACCCCTTGGGGCGGTATAATATCCGACTATGTGGATTTAATCAGAAAAGGATATTTTAAATATAAATAAAGCGAATCGTGTGAAGAAATAAAATTTTGTTTATAATAATAAAAAAAATCATGCTTTATCTAATTTTTTTTTTAAA
>NW_021404500.1:0-278 GCF_001605985.2 Dendrobium catenatum | reverse complement strand
ATTGTGATCTGTCGTTCCAAGCATCATATCATCCTCGGCAAAGGTGATGATTGGCTCATTCCGAGCTTGCAAGAATTCCGTCAAGTTGCGTTCAGCAAAATATGCCTCATATCTTTCGGGGACTTTGAGAGCTTGAATCAAAGTCTCTCGAAGGTCTTTAGACATCAGTAAGGCATCGTATATACTGAGTTGTGCCGGGATCTTCCTCAAGTGGGATAAGATATTGTAATCTATCCCCTTAGACAAAGTATTATTTTTCTTGGGATCTTCGAAGATAA
>NW_021404499.1:0-1314 GCF_001605985.2 Dendrobium catenatum | reverse complement strand
TCAGCTATTAGTCCTATTCTAGACTTGAAGCTGTCCAGCAGGGAAGACTAGCTGAGAGAAAAAGTAGATGTGAGACTAAGAGGATGACTTGTTGAAGAGAGAAGGCGGATACATTTTTTTTTATTATTTTTTTTTTTTTATTTTTTCGGATACATGATTAAGGGAATAAGAAAATATTTTGTACATGGGATGGGAAAGATGGGTAGGTCTTATTGGGAATCTTAAGGCTGCACTATTAGAGGCTGATAGAAACCAAATAATTCCATACTTGGGCGGGTCCAGGAAACTTTAAGTATTAGGGGTGTCAATTAATGACATGAATCTAATTCAATCCGAAAAATTCAGGTCAACTCGTTTAATAGATGGGTTGGGTTCGAGTTCTAATTTTTTAACCGTTTAGAAATCGGGTCGTGTTTGTGTCAATTCGCTAACCTAGAGACAACCCAAGTTTGACCCGCATTTGAGTCAATGCGTAATGAGGGGCGAATTGCATGGGGGTGAAGAGGGATGGGAACGGGGGTGTTGACTTCAGCAGTGCTTATGTTGTGTGTTATTATGTTCAATTTCTAGACGTGGATGCTTTGGATCACGTGGAGAACGCCTAAGGGAAGGAAAGTGTGCAGCCTGTAGTTGTACACATTGTGGATAGCATGATGATGATGGGCCCTGATGAGCGAGATGATGGGGGCCTCATTTGTGGAAGTGATGCGGCGAGACAATTAACACATTCTTGAGTCAAGGACAAAAGTTGGGGGAGGCGCGATAGTGTACTGTGCAGAGGTTTTTGCATTGGTAGGGAGTAGGGTGGAGGTGGAGCTGGGTTGGGTTCGAGTATAGGATTATTACTCGTTTACCTAATCTGGCGGGTTTAGTTCAGAACTTCAGATAAGTTGAAACTAGGTCAATCTCGGGTTTGACCCGAACCCGATCCAAAAACCAACCCATTTTTACACCCCTATTAAGTACAGTGTCCATAACTTAATGGAATTATGGATTCTTCATGTTTCTCCAACCCAAATAGTTAATCTATAATGACTAGTTGTGGTATGAGATGCATAAGTCCAATTTGTCTAGAAATAACAACTCTACCCTGGGTAAATTTTTTAGATTTGGACTTCCGGGGAAGTTGAATTATATAATACAATATATACAAGATAATTTTATGTTGTCTACTTTCATCTTGTATCTAGTGGAATGCCTTGAGATCTTGAGTTGTTGAAATATAATATCTGAAATACACCGTTTTGGGGTTTTGCGAAGTTTCCGAAAAATAAGAGATGACAACCCAAGGTTGCTAGTTGTGTACTGTCATCT
>NW_021404498.1:0-213 GCF_001605985.2 Dendrobium catenatum | reverse complement strand
ATATGAATATAACTTTATTTTTTTAAAATTAAAAAATAAAATACAATTTAAAACACATTAAATAAACATTTAGTAGACTTATGGCCTTATTTGTTCTGCGTTCTGCCAAAAAAATCCACATGTTTCACATGTGCTTGACTTTTGTTACTCAAACGTTTAATTTATTTTTATTGAGCAAATGGTTTCAGCAAAATGTCTCATTGTTTGCACTCA
>NW_021404497.1:0-270 GCF_001605985.2 Dendrobium catenatum | reverse complement strand
TGCTTGTACATAATGTGTATAAACTTATACATAATGTTTATAATACTTATACATAACATGTATAAACTTGTACATAATATATACAATGTTTGTATAAACTTGCACATAATGTATATAATACTTATATAGCATGTATATTACTTGTACGTGGCATGTAAAAACTTGCACATAGTACATAAAAATTATATATATAGAATTTATAAACTTATATATAGTATGTATAAGACTTATATATAGCATGTATAAACTTGCACATAGTGTGTAAAAATT
>NW_021404496.1:0-200 GCF_001605985.2 Dendrobium catenatum | reverse complement strand
TTTTTTTTTTTGAATTACAATCATAGATGTAGTTACCAGGGAAGGGGGAATGGAATATAGAATGTAGTTGGGAAAAAATAAAGAATATCCATAGAATTTTATAGAATTTGATGATTAACAATGAAAATGATAGGTTCATGAAAAGTGAAGACATCAAGTAAAAAAAAAAAATCAGAATGATACCTTGGAAAACGATAAAA
>NW_021404495.1:0-735 GCF_001605985.2 Dendrobium catenatum | reverse complement strand
ATGTATAATTTAAAATTTAAATAAATTATTTAATGTTGATAAGGATTTTTTTGGACCTAAAAATAAGTGTTATTGGAGTCCATTTGAATGAATGAAAAAGGAATAAAAAGTAAAATGGAATTGAGTTTAAAAAAAATGTAGTATATTTGAAAATTTTGAAATTGTTTGGATTAGCATAAAATAAATGCATATTATTACAATTTTTATGTTTGACTTGAGTTAAATGAATACAGTGTAAAGCACAATAATGATGGCGACTAGTAGCTAGTGGGCTACGACGGTGACGGTGCCAATAACGTGTGGAGTGCTGTGGGCAATGCGAGCTGCAGTGGCTATGACAACGATAGGTGAGCGACAGGAAGTGCAGCATTGCTGTCTTGCAGTGGCAATGGCAAAAAATTAAAGATGCACTTAGAAATTAGTCAAATTTAATGATATTCAAATTCACCAAAATTAAATTGGATGATGAATTTCAAACACTTTAAAATTTTAAGCTACACTTTTTACTTCAGAGAAAATACCAATATTTTTAAAATCTCTATATTTGGAATACTTTAATAATCTCTTTTACATTAAATCAAATAAATTTTATCGAGTGTCATATGTCAATAAGAACCTGCTAATCACCACAAAAATGATAAGTGTGAAAACGGGTCGGGTTCGGATCGAGTGAGTTCCGAGTTAGACCCGTACAGCCGTACATAGAAGAGTAATATGTAAGAAGAGGATATGAAG
>NW_021404494.1:0-297 GCF_001605985.2 Dendrobium catenatum | reverse complement strand
ATGTATGAAGGCAACTTGTTCTTCAGAGATCATTCTAACCATTCCCTTTTTTAATCTATTTCATAGTAGCCACAATTTTTTAATTGATTTGACAAAGGCTAATGGTCCTATAATTGGAAGGAAACAACAGGTTCCTTATTTTAGCAATTAGGACAATCAACGTGTCCTTCCATTCCTTATTCAAATGGCTAGAATTGAAAAAATTCCTAACAGGCTTCCAAAGAGTATCCCATATGATATTCCAATAGCTTTTATAGAATAAAGAGGTAACACCATCTGCACCAGGCGACTTGTTGT
>NW_021404493.1:0-225 GCF_001605985.2 Dendrobium catenatum | reverse complement strand
AGCCTTGGGCCAGTTCATATAGGGCCTAACATCCCTAGCGAACTTTCACAACAGTCTTGATCTGATCAAATATTAGTGATCGTACTGTACGAATACATATTCATACTCTATGATACACTTTTCAAAGGCTGTTGGATAAATTCAAATTGACCGGTACAATATTAATTGACTTATCATACTATTTGAATAGTTATACATACTGCATGATCAATTTAGTCAAAAGTC
>NW_021404492.1:0-234 GCF_001605985.2 Dendrobium catenatum | reverse complement strand
AATCATTAAAACAAGAAATTAATTAATTGACTTAAAATTTTTCCACCCTTAACTCTTAACTAACTAAATTGCTTAATCAATACATATTAATACTAGGTAACCCACGTTTACAAGGCTATTAAATTTGAACCAATAAAGATAAAATAAGCTCAATCAAGGTGTAAACAAATGTAGTAACCATGTAATACTTAAAATAAACCTTTAAAATTAACTTTAAATCACTAATACTTTAAC
>NW_021404491.1:0-1355 GCF_001605985.2 Dendrobium catenatum | reverse complement strand
CAGAGTACTGGTTCAGGAGGCTAGAGAAGATATTTGACAGTATACATTATCCTCCTAAGAAGAATGTATTATTAGTAGTCTTTTTGTTAGATAGCAAGGTTGAGCAATGGTGGATGGGCCAGCAAGAGAAGAAGTTTCAGAGAGGATGAACTCTTTATACCACCTTCTACATGATAGTAGATGCAAGAGACTATTTAAAACTAGTTCAGGGGAGTAGGACAATTATACAGTACGAGATAGAGTTCACTACTTTGGCTAAATATACTCTACAGTTCATTATCACTCTCACAAAGAAGTGCTACAGATTTTTTAGGGGACTTTGAGATAGTGTGTGATAACCATTGATACCATTTCACATTTTTTTATTTTTTTGAGCTTGTGGAGAGATATTATTTGATAAAGAATAATTTGATGGCTGCTTAGCAGTGATGGATTGTTAGTAAGAAGAGGTTCAGGGGAAAGACTTATAATATTGTCTTTTTTGGAAAAAGTAGTATATTTATACTTTGAGATTCTAAGAGAGGTCTACAGTCAGTATATGCAGTAGTCTCTAGTAGTGGAAATGTAGCTAGTTCTAATTGTATTAGTGGGACACCCATGTGTTAGAGTTATGGCAGATGTCACTTCAGTCAGTGATACATAATGATTGATTGATATTTTAAATATGGACAAGAAAACTTTAGGATTAATGAGTGTCCACTGATAGAGTTTGAGTGATGATCTGAGCCCAAATTTCAGAGTTCTATTAGACCAATAGAGATACTAAGGATAGTTTCACTTTATATATTTATTGAGAGTTCTTCTAGTATAGGCAGTGGATCTGGTTTTATGGCAGATAGATTATCTAGCAGTGGTTAGAGGAGTCTAGTAGTACTATTGCTCAAGTACTAATTAAATCACGGGTCTAAAGTTTGACTCAGTAGGAGGCTCATGAAGCTCCAGATATTGTGAGTGATATGATTTACATTTTTTAGTATCTATGTCATATTTTATTCGATACTAGAGCTAGACATTTATTTATTTCTAAGTGTTTCATTGATTTACTACACTTGCCTTCACTTGTACTACTTATTTCTCTTTATGTTATCTTACCAACTTTAGATGGTATGATAACCAATATATTTTATTTTTATGAAATTGAGATTTTTGATAAGAAGAGCAAAATTCAGTTTAATTTTATTACCCATTTTTTTTCAAATGATGTTATTTTGAGTATGGGCTAATTGAGTCAGTACGAGACTCATATTGATTGCTTAAAGAATTAAGTTACTTAATTTTTGGGAAGTGAAAGTTTTGTATTTTAAAGAGTTAGCTGTGTTTTATCTTATTTGATTTCTATTATGGAAGTATATAAA
>NW_021404490.1:0-473 GCF_001605985.2 Dendrobium catenatum | reverse complement strand
GCCATTGTCAAAATCGAAATTAAGGTGGTGGGGCCGACGAGAATTTCTTCTTCGATGCTTCCATGGCTTGAGCAGCACGCACCGTCTTAGTTAGTTTGAAAGGCTCAACACTGTTAAGGCTTGACTTCCCATAATATATTATAAATAATAATAATAATAATAATAGCATGGGAACCTCAGGTTATTGGCTGTTCACTACTGCAGGGCTCATTTCCTTAAAGAATAAAAAGAAATATGAACGCATGTTTTCTTCTTTTTTTTTTTGAATGGACGGCCGATATCGAATTCTTTGATCATGCACCGTTCGTTGGTCATTTGAAGGCCTTAATGATGTCGGAATTCAATGATCTTGGGCTCATTGGATTTTTCTCGTCGAGCCGTTCGATTCGAGTACAAGCTAGTCAAAATCAGAGACCGTTTGGTAACTCAAATTGCTGTAGGATTATGTTCCCACAGACGGCGCCAAACTGTTG
>NW_021404489.1:0-681 GCF_001605985.2 Dendrobium catenatum | reverse complement strand
TTAATATTATATTATTAATTTAATCAATTTATTTTAGTATAAAATTCAAATAAAATATTTTAAAATTACAAAATTATTAAAAAAAATATTCATAAAATAAATCATTTTACTTAAAAAATATTTGTGAAATTGGTTTTTAAAATGGACACCTGATGGTCCCAAAATTCTCAATTGTACTAGTAGATATCGATTTCTTACGGATTTTCACATGAGCCCAAAATTTATGAAAATATTTATGTAAATAAAATACCAAAATGAAAATACTATGAAGAAGATGGATTGTGATTTGAATTTATAATGACTCCACAAAAATTAGCAAAATCAAAATACGTGGTATTATAATCTATCCACTTAAGAAAATATCGTCCATCACATCTTTCTTAAGGATTCAGGCATAAAATCAATATAAACCAAATCAGTATAATTAAAACTCAAATCAAATCAAATATAAATGAAAATCATTAAAAACCATATAGTGATGTAGTTCATTTTATCACATGTCATTTAACTATACAAGAAAACTAATGCACCTAAGCCACCCATCCTACCAAACTCTCAATCAAATCTTAGAGCTCTGTTAACAATCAATTCTTTCAACAATTATGCTCTAATACCAATTGAGATTCCAAAAAATCTAATTTGGAAGAATTATCTATTTATCTTTTAAATAAGCAATATAAG
>NW_021404488.1:0-213 GCF_001605985.2 Dendrobium catenatum | reverse complement strand
ATGAAGTTGAGTAGCATGATCCTCATACTTTAGAAGAAGCCTTTCACTTTGCTCTGATGATTAAAAACTATAGAAAGTGATTTCCTCTTCAAAACCAAAAAATTCATCCTATTCAACTTACACATCTAGGTCTACTATGAAACCATATGCGGAATCATTGCACTACAAAAATCCTGTTTTTAGATGAGACTAAGTCACTTGAACATAAAACTT
>NW_021404487.1:0-213 GCF_001605985.2 Dendrobium catenatum | reverse complement strand
GTTTGGATGTTCAAATGCAATCTTTGACCTATGTCCAACGATAAATGCGAACATTTTGAATAATGTTAATAATAAATCTCATTCTTTGGATAAGCTGTCTTCTGTTCCTTGCTCTGATTTTTCAATTAATACTGTATCTCAATCTGGAATTGGTGGATCTGATTTAAGATCCTCTGAAGCTAAGATTTCTAGAAATGTTTCTGAAGTAAACAC
>NW_021404486.1:0-319 GCF_001605985.2 Dendrobium catenatum | reverse complement strand
TACAGTTAACAGTCCGATTAACCACAGCCGTCGGATGGAGGATCGGACGGTTGGGATTAAACGCGCTCCGATACCGCGGGATCTAATTCGAGCCGTAGATCATAATCAATGACTGAGATTGCGTCTTCAACTTCCCGCGCGTATCCGAGGCCATAAGGCTTCTCCGGCATGATCCAGGCGATCCCACCGGCAAACTCCGATGAAATTTTACAAGGAGGATCAAGAGAGTAGAAACCTTAAATCCAACGGTGGAAATCCATTGGGGTGAAGGTTTCCTTCACGCTTGACCGGACTACCTAGCTAGGGAGCTCGGGATGAA
>NW_021404485.1:0-245 GCF_001605985.2 Dendrobium catenatum | reverse complement strand
CTTCAATGCCTTCTGCTGAGACAATGAACCCCAAAAATCGAATTCGAGCGTTTAGAAAATAGCATTTCTTGGGCTGACAATAGAGTCTCTGTTCCTTCAGAATTTGAAAAACATGCCTTAAGTGTTGTAAATGCGAGTGTGCATCTGGACTGTATACAAGAATATCGTCAAAATAGACGATTACGAATTTGCTTAAAAAGGGCTGGATGATTTGATTCATAAGGCGCATGAACGTGCTTGGCGCA
>NW_021404484.1:0-266 GCF_001605985.2 Dendrobium catenatum | reverse complement strand
GGAACTTTTTTTTTAATTTGACGACATTGCGCATCTTTTGATTTTGGCATCATTGGCCACTTTTTTCATTTAATTTTACAAGCTAGGTCCCTTTTCCAAAATTCTTAAAAGCTCTCAATTATGATTATATATTCCAAATATTAGAGAAGAAAAACTCACTCTCTAATATAAGGAAGAATGAATTACAAAATAAAATAAAAAATCATATGATAAAAGCAACGATAAGATTTTGAAAATTTTGAAGGTAAAATAAAGACTTTAAATAT
>NW_021404483.1:0-726 GCF_001605985.2 Dendrobium catenatum | reverse complement strand
TTCCACGCTTCAGCATCTGATGGATGAGAAAGAATATTACTTTTTGCTATTTTCTCCTTATGTCATCTCATATGGCCTGTTGAACTCATTGATACATAGAGTCGCTGAAGTCTTGGAATGATTGGTAAATAAAACAAACGGGAATATGACACATCTTTCTTTGGACGATGTTGTTTTCCCAAGTTTTGCTTAAACTGAGGAGCATTGCAGGTGTGATAAATAACTTCTGCTACATCATCCTTATAGTTTAACATACATCCATTGATACAACAATCAATCTTTGTAGCAGTGAGACCCAGCTTGGATACTAATTATTTTGTTCGGTACAAGTCTGAGGGAATTAAATTGCCAACTGGATTAGTTTCCTTCATAAGACGAATAACGTCATTAAAACACTCACGGGGAATATTATACTCAGTTTTAATACTTAGCATCCTCACTGCAATAGATAATTTCAAATATGTACTGCAACCTTCCCAAATTGGCTTTTGAGCTGAATGTAATAACTCAAAAAATTTTTGTGTATCTGCATTTGGTGGCTCTTCCACATTAGACCTTAAATTACGACCTGCTCATCAAAAATAAGGTCTTCATAGGGTCTACACATTTGATCTTCATCAAATGTTTCATAAGCTGTAGATGAACCGACATGAGCATCTCTATGTGGCTCGTACTCGCAATGTGATGTCCAAATCCAATAGTTTGGAAGAAATCTCATACGATATA
>NW_021404482.1:0-364 GCF_001605985.2 Dendrobium catenatum | reverse complement strand
GCACTCTGGGTTTGGTGCTCTTTAGATTAGGTCCTTCGTACTCTTAGATAGGGTCCTTTTCTTAGTTAGGTTCCCTCCTTGGCTAGGCTTTCCCCTAGCTTTGGTCCCTTTCCTTCCGGCCTTTTAGGCTATTTCGTACCTTATCAAATTCTCTTCTTTTCGTCGGGTTTTGTGTTCACTCGACTCTCTCACTCTGAGATCGTCGAGTAGACTCCGGCACCTTCCTACCTTTCGTAGGTACTTGATACCTAAGGGTGGATTCGTTGTTGATAGTAGTTCAGACGATGAAGTAGACTTCTGACGTCAGACTACTAGTAAGCAACCTATTCCTCATCAGATGTGTGGAATTAGAGTCGAGGATTCC
>NW_021404481.1:0-471 GCF_001605985.2 Dendrobium catenatum | reverse complement strand
GTCATTGTAGCTCATATCACCTTCAAGTCCAAATCAAACTTCAAATTATTTGGTTTGAATTTATTTAAGTCCATTTAGTTCAAGTCCGAGTTCAAAAGGCCACTTCTGTTCAAATGTGTCCCAAATCTTTGTTCTTTTGAGTTCAATCAAGTCCATACTGAAGTCTTGCTTGAGTTCAAATTTGAGTTTGAGTTCAAGTACTAGTTCTCTGCGGTCCCTTGAGTTCGAGCCATTCTCTTATTTGTTTGCATTTGAAGTTATTTATTGATTGTTTAAGTTTGAATTAAGTCTATTTGATGCTCCAATCAATGTTCAAGTAATGTTCAAGTAAGGCTCCAAATGTTCCAAGTGCAATCTTGCGTTTACCCGAAATTTCGGCAACCTTCCGACGTCTCCCCCGTTTAGGGGAAAACTACGGAAGACTGGGCCTCCCACCACGCTAGAGAAAAGCGTGCACGGTAGGTGCCCTCG
>NW_021404480.1:0-297 GCF_001605985.2 Dendrobium catenatum | reverse complement strand
CTTCTGCTCGTCGACGAATCTTCGTCGGTCTTGTACCGGAAGTTGAACTTCTACCTGACGTCAGACTCCTGCTCGTAGGAAGACTCCCACGCATCGTTGGACTTCTGCTCGCCAACAGACTTCTACTCGTCGTCGGACTTCTGCTCGTCAGCGGACTCCTACTCGTCGTCGGACTTCTGCTCGTCAGCGGACTCCTACCCGACGTCGGACTTCTGCTCGTCAGCGGACTCCTACCCGACGTCGGACTTCTGCTCGTCAGCGGACTCCTACTCGTCGTCAGACTCTTGCTCGTCGACG
>NW_021404479.1:0-289 GCF_001605985.2 Dendrobium catenatum | reverse complement strand
CTCAGGATATGATAGATTTCAGTACTTGTGGGTATATTGTAGTTCCTGAGTATTATATATAAACTTTTGAGATATGAATCAACTTGTACATTGATGTTTTAAATTATAGACTTTTTATTAGATTGTGATTGAATGGAGTTTTTAGATGACTCTGGTTTTCTGGAATATTTTTACCGGATATTTTGAATTCTGCGACGTTTTAATTGAATTGCAAGTTATCAGGATGTTGAAAAATGTTATGTCAGTACATTGAAAGTCTTATAATGTTGTTGTGAATATTCTGTGATAA
>NW_021404478.1:0-590 GCF_001605985.2 Dendrobium catenatum | reverse complement strand
AACATGTGTGCAAGCGGACAGAAGGCGTTCGTAGGCCCCTTAAATAAAATCTTGGGCATTGTTAAAATAAAATCATTTGCATAGATTGATTATATTTAAATATTTTAAAATGCCCCTTATATATTAAATATAATCCATTGAACTAAACACCATCCTGCATGTGCTCCGGTCAACATGTTAAAAGCATAAACACCAATGATCGAGAACGCTGCGCATGGTCAAATGCTACAACCCGCATGTGCTCCAATCGTTATATCTAAGTCCCAAATATAATGATTCGAGAATGCTGCGCGGGTCTAATATTCAAGTTTCATTCTCCTCTTCGAAAGGACTGGAATCGACCTAACTTGAATCATAAAATGCCTCCCAAAATCGTACAAAAATACAAGTGATCTTAATATTACCCCGATGATGGCCGTGTTAACAGAAAATCTCAACCGGAGGGGTCAAATCTCAAATCAAATAACAACTCAAATTTTTGAAATAAAATCTATCATTTAAAAAAAAAAAATTCAAAACTAAAAATCATCTGCCTCTCGCAATCGTTTATCGTGAGTGATAAATTTGAAATTAACCTCAGCTCACAAAGA
>NW_021404477.1:0-569 GCF_001605985.2 Dendrobium catenatum | reverse complement strand
ATTTAAAAATTTTCTTGAATTTTTAAATTTGAAAACCGTTGATTCTCGTAGCAAGTTAATTAAAGTTTTAAAATAGCTTTTCAACCACAGAAAATTAACTTACAGTAAATTATTGCAAAAATTTAAAAAATATAAAGATTTATAATGGTTCGATCAAACATGACCTACTTCTACTCCCTGAAGACCCTCTTTTCATGTATTACACTATTATCAAAGTGTCTCTCCTTTTGGCTCCATAGCAAGACGGACAAGCCTTTACAAATCCTCTCTTCCACCAATCCTTGGTGCAGTAGAGAATCGTCATCCTTTCACACTCTCCAAGTGTAGGCATAGAACTGTCATCCTTTCACACTCTCCAAGTGTCGACAGAGAACTATCGTCCTGTTCACACTCTCTAAGTGTTGGTAAAGAACCATCAATCATTCACATTCTCTAAGTGTCGGTAGAGAATCGTCATCCTGTTCACACTCTCCATGTATCAGTAGAGAACCGTCATCTGTTCACACTCTCCAAGTGTCGATAGAGTACCAGATCTTCTTCAAAAATCTTCTCATGAGCAACTAGAAAGA
>NW_021404476.1:0-289 GCF_001605985.2 Dendrobium catenatum | reverse complement strand
CTCATAATGATCCCCATAATCATGTAGACTTTATTATGCATTTCAATGCCTTAAACATGTCATAATTAAGTGACTTTGGGTTCGTTAGATTTTTATCATCTAGAAACTCAATTAAACTATAGGCATATCTTATTTGTATATCATTTAATACTATATTTGGTGCTTTAATGATTCTAAATAGTCTTTGGTCCTTTGATTTGGATCCACTTTGGCTCAAATTGGATCCAATTTTGAGTTGTTGTTTTGTCTCCATTGTTGACCTCGATTTTGCCCAGAACCTTGGTCAAAA
>NW_021404475.1:0-715 GCF_001605985.2 Dendrobium catenatum | reverse complement strand
ACTCCTCCTCCCCCTTGGCTTCCCTTTCCAAGGACCTTCTTCATTGGAAGCTGTTACTCTCTTCACAAACTCCCGTCTCCCATGACTTCTCCAACTCCCTTGCTCACCACCCCACAAAAAATTTTATTGCCCATTTCACCAAAACCCAGTTTGATGCTGGAGCTCCGAAATGGAACCTATCCTTGGTTGGATACTCTATTGGAAGAAGGCCTTTTTACGAAGCACTTCTTGTGGTGATCAAACGCACCTGGAAGCTGAAAGGGGAGCTATCTCTTCTTACCCTTGACGACGGCTTCTTCCTGCTGAAGTTTTCATCCCCTGAAGACTATGACATGGCCTGGTCTTGAGGTCCGTGGTTCTTCTTTGGGAAACCATTTATTCTCCAAAAATGGTCTCCGGATTTCATCCCGAAGCATGAAGAGTTCGCCTCGATCCCCTTCTGGATAAAGATAAAAAACCTTCCGCTATCCTGTTGGACTCCGGAAGGGATCTAAAAAATCGCTAGCTTTGCGGGTGTGCCATTGGCGATGGATGCCTTCACGCCAGCAAAAACCAGGTTGACATTTGCCCGTGTTTGTGTTCAGGTTTCGTGCTCTGCCCTTTTACCTGATGAAATTTTCATTTCTGTGGATGGTAAAGTCACTCCCCTCTCTGTTCTCTATGACTGGAAGCCTACACCATGCTCCTTCTGTAGTTCCATTTACCATGGCCCTCT
>NW_021404474.1:0-247 GCF_001605985.2 Dendrobium catenatum | reverse complement strand
TATAAAGGATGATGAACTTGAATTGATGAATCTAACTATGTTAAGTAAAGGTTTATCATCCATTATTTTTCATGACAATGATACTTTGATTAGCAGTATTCTATTAAAATACATTGAGGTTTTTGAAAGAGTTGATTCAATCACATGTCATTTAAACACTTATTTTGAAAAAAAAAATCCTACCATTATTGAAAAGATATTAAAAGGTGCTGCTAGAAGAATAGAGTTTTGTGGGGCTTTTCCCCTT
>NW_021404473.1:0-384 GCF_001605985.2 Dendrobium catenatum | reverse complement strand
ACAAGGATATCCTACAAGAAGAAATGAGGATATTACTGAATTTAGATTACATAAAGGAGGATCTTCTTAATACCGTTATGAAGATGAGCAATAACAAATCTCCAGGTACAGATGGGGCAAACGCTTGTTTCTTCAAATCATATTGGAGCATTGTAAATAGAGAGACATATAATGCAATTGAAGGCTTTTTCAAGTCAGGAGAAATACCAGAGTATTGGAAGGAGACACTAGTGGTACTAATTTCTGAAGTCCCAAATGCTAATGAATGTTCTAAATTTAGACATATATGTCTATGCAAAACCATTTACAAAATGGTAGCAGGCATGATCCTCAGCAAACTTAAATTCTGTCTCCCTAAGGCAATTTTTGAGTACAAGGTGCCTT
>NW_021404472.1:0-257 GCF_001605985.2 Dendrobium catenatum | reverse complement strand
ATTAGTGGGTGATTGAGTTCCAATCATTTACTAATTTCTCCGATAAGCGCTTTTTATTTCTCTTTCATGTTGTCTTTTGCATGTGTAGGATGCACGAGTACTTAGTTTAGGCCATCCTAGATCCTAAGAATTGGTGTGTTTATTTATTTATGCATGCACTTTCTTACATGTTTCCTCAAGGTTTAGTTTCAAATTTTGATTTAAACATATTTAATGTAGTGATACCCTAAGGACAATAATTAAGAAATTATTTAGCT
>NW_021404471.1:0-227 GCF_001605985.2 Dendrobium catenatum | reverse complement strand
CCAAGGGGGCAGCGCCCCCTGGCAGGATTCGACCTGAAGAATATTTTTAGAATTCAATGATAAATTCTCTTTACTATTTGATGTGGGCAATTACCTAAAGACCATAGTATTTTAAAATTTTTAGGGTGGGAAATTGCCTAAAAACCCTTGTAATAAAGACTTAAAAATGAATGAAGAGGGATAAATTGCCCCCCTGATCACAAGGTGGCTCTGCCCCTGGAATCAAT
>NW_021404470.1:0-225 GCF_001605985.2 Dendrobium catenatum | reverse complement strand
ATAGCTCTTAGTCACATCTAGTTCGACTAAAACTCGCTACAAGCATTAATTGTGAGCTTATGCAAATTTTAAATTATTCATTTCTTATATTTTATAATTTATATTTGAACTATTAATTGTTTATTTGTTGGTTAAGGGTTTACCTTAAATAGATGGAAAGTCACTTCATTTTTTTTTTCAGTCTAGTTTTTTTAATATGTATTATTCCTTATTATATTTGTTGTG
>NW_021404469.1:0-795 GCF_001605985.2 Dendrobium catenatum | reverse complement strand
CAGGACATTAGTCGTCGATATTAAGATGGCATCGGATAAAGATGAGTTGTTAAGTTGTGGGTTAGAAATTACTAGCATCGAGCATGAATGTCAAGACAGTGTCAGACTTTGATATTCATATGATTTTGAAATGACGATATTGTAACGATGTCAGACGTTAATATTGAGATGACATCGGACATTGTAGTGAAACCAAAGTCGCGACCCATCAAATAGAAATGAAAATGAGAATATTCAATGAATGTGATATTGAGTGCGAACGATTGATTTGGTGTTGTGGAGAGAAAATAGGAAATTTTATTTTTATATTTTAAATAAATAAATTTAAATATAAGAAATTATATTAAAAATAAAATTTTATAAAATATTTAAGACACGTGTGTTGGACATATGAGTCCAAGTTGTATTTAATATATTTTTTAATTAGACATGTTTTCGAAATGTCCAACACATGTCGGAGGTGTGTCAGATACATGTCGGATATTGCAAGCCTATTTGAGGAGAAAGATCATTGCATCATAGGTTAGCAATTGAGCGGGCGAGCATGAGCAGCGAGCGTGAGAGGGCAAGCACGAGCGAGCGAGTGCGACGGAGGACGAGCGTGTGTTGCTTTTGGATTTTCGGGTTGACTTGAACCCGACCAAAAATTGCAATAGGGTCAGAATATGAAACTCAAACCTAACCCGTTTTCCAAACGGGCTGACCCGGACCCTGACCCTGAATTTTTGGGTCATGTTTTTGGGTCGTGTCAAATATTGACACCCCTAGTTGGGTGGATGGATATTCTATGAAGGG
>NW_021404468.1:0-281 GCF_001605985.2 Dendrobium catenatum | reverse complement strand
AACTTCCGCTATTGCAATGTATAAAATTAATGCCAGTTTCAATAGGCAGAAACAAAGAAGTTATAGAAAATTGTTCGTACTTTGGATCATTTTCTTAGCAAGACGTCTTATATCTTTTAGTAATGTTCATTAGATCAAATATACATAATATAAGTGTCAAACTAATTTTCAAGAATCGCTGCTCATATAACAAATCGCTACTCAAAAACAGTAAAATTAATGCCAGTTTCATGTTATTATCTCTCATGTATTGTAGTCTCATTTTAGATATTTAAATCAAA
>NW_021404467.1:0-256 GCF_001605985.2 Dendrobium catenatum | reverse complement strand
CAACTTAGATAAGAATGGCGTGAAGTTTAGTAAGGAGCCTTCCAGCTATCGGCATATCCACGCCCAGTGCCAGGTGCATTTCACACCTATCTCGCATACATCGAGAGCCATACTACGTCATCTTTCCTCGCTCGATCTGAGACAGTTCAGCCTCCTGGGTCTTCCTCTTCGTTCTACTTCTAAACTAATTGCTCTCGCTTGACTCTTCCAGTGAACAAGATACTAGGTGGTAGAAGGAGAGCGAAAAGGAATTTTT
>NW_021404466.1:0-964 GCF_001605985.2 Dendrobium catenatum | reverse complement strand
AACAGAGTGCTTTCAGTTATTCACAAGGTAATCTCTCCCGAACAAGCAGCTTTTATTAAAGGTAGAGCTATGACTGATCATATCATGATTTCACATGAGATCTTTCACAAATTCAGATTCTCTAAAAACTCTAATGGATTGGTTTCCTTCAAATTGGATTTGAAACAAGCTTATGACTCAATGGTATGGCCAACATTGGAAAAAGCATTGAGGTACTTTGGTTTTCCGGCTATGATATCTTCCTTAATTATGGAATCTGTCTCTAATGCAAAATTTTCTATTATAACTAATGGGAATTATTCCAATTGGATTGAGGCTAATTGTGGATTTCAGCAAGGATTCCCATTGTAACCTTATATGTTTATTTTATGTGCTCAATTACTTTCTAATGCTCTTAAACAAAGAGGTGATAAACTTGGAATCAAAATTTCTCACAATGGACCTAGGATATCAAAATTGTTATATGCGGATGATATTCTTTTATTTTCAAAGCAAATGTGAAGGAGGTCAAGGAAATTAAAATTATTATCAATGCATTTTGTGAATGGACCGGTCAAAAAGTGAACACAAACAAATCTTGTGTTCTCTTTGGCAAAGCAGTCAATAGAAGATTGAAGAACAAAATTAAGAACTTTACTGGGATTCGTAGTGTTAAAGAATTCCAATATATTGGAACAAAAATTTGTTTGAGGAGATTAGTTGCTCAAGACTTCCATTGCATCATTGAGAAAGCAATGAAAATGATTAATGTTTGGGGGAGTAAAAATATATCATTAGCTGGTAAAGTAAACCTTGTCAAAACAGTTATGTTATCTTACTCCATCTTTCATAGTACTCATTCATTGATTCATAAAAGCACTCTTGAGGAGATGGACAAGTTATGCAGAAGCTTTATTTGCAGTAAATCCTTGAATAAGCATGGAATGGACTTTGTCAATTGGAAGACTCTTTGTTGCCCAACTAG
>NW_021404465.1:0-809 GCF_001605985.2 Dendrobium catenatum | reverse complement strand
AACAAAGAAAAATATAATGTTAGAGCGCAACCATAGCAAAACCGTAGCGCAACCGTAGCGCAACCGTAGCGCAACCATAGCACAACCATAGCGCAACCTTAGTGCAACCATAGCGCAACCATAGCGCAACCATAGCGCAACCATAGCGCAACCGTAGAGCAACCATAATGCAACCGTAGCGCAACCGTAGCGCAACCATAGCGCAACCGTAGCGCAACCATAGCTCAACCATAGCGCAACTAAACTTACTTTGTATTAAATTTTTTGAAACATTCATCCATAAATCATTATTTTTCCTCTGTTAGAAAAGGCTTCCCTGGATAATCCATAATTTCTAATGCAGGTCGTGTCTCAACTATTATATTATCAACAGAGATAACCTCTTTGTTCTTCTTTACGTATGGTATGATTTGTTTTGATGAACTCTCTGCTTTTTCACCATCTTCTCTGTTTCTTTTTTGTGATGAACTATCTTTTGGTAGTGGCACATCTTTGCCGATGGTGGTGGTGGAGGAACATCTAGTATTGGTGGCTATTGAAGAAGTTCTTTGACCAATGGTGGAGGTGGAGGTATTGGTGGTTGTGGAAAAAATTCTTCGGCCAATGGTGGAGGTGGAGGTATTGGTTATTATGGAAGAAGTTCTTTGGCCATTGGTGGAGATGAAAGAAGATCTTGTATTTGTGCTTGTCCTGAAGGATGCAAAGCTGTATTTTTCACTGATTGGAAGCTGGAGGCAGAACTAGATATATGCGGCTTCTCTGGATTGTAATCACACTGCATTTGAAATTCAATAAATTTGTACTTCAGG
>NW_021404464.1:0-285 GCF_001605985.2 Dendrobium catenatum | reverse complement strand
TTGCACTGCACTCATCCTATATCAAATTTAGCGTATTTAAGATTTCATTTTGGACAGTTTTCTTACTGCTTTTTGAAGTAGTTTTTTAAATACAAAAAATTCTTGAACTAGAAATTTTTGTACTAAAAAATTGCTTTTAAAGGCAATAAGAAACCTGTTTCAAATGAAGTTTAAAGTTTCGTTTGGGACGGCTTTCTTGCTGCTTCTTAAAGCAGTTTTTTAGTACAAAATTTTAATTTTTGTACTGCAAAGCCAAATGAAACCTAATTCCGTCTTGATTATACT
>NW_021404463.1:0-352 GCF_001605985.2 Dendrobium catenatum | reverse complement strand
TCTATCATTTATATCTTATTGATTCATATCTCAAGGATTGGATGCCACTAAGGAATGTATTGGCTCTGGCCATAATCGGTATCTTGTGGTTCCATTTGGCGGCAAAATCCACTCAGTTCAGAGGGCCTCTGGTCATAACCGTTTATCCTATGATGACATTTGGCAGCAAAACTGCTAGTTAGAGGACACGTACCACGCCCTTACTGGTAGAAGATTATTTGAGAATAGATCATTGTGATATTTTCGACTAAGCATTTGCTCCATATGAGTTGAAGTAAATATAAATTTATCCACCCTAACAAACTATTACAGAGGATGGATGGATTTACTTTAACTGGTTGATTCTTTAATT
>NW_021404462.1:0-281 GCF_001605985.2 Dendrobium catenatum | reverse complement strand
AACAATGATTATCATGAGATAAACTTCATTGGACCCCTGTTGACCTCATTTTTGTATGAGGTCACTAAGGCCCTTCCAAACTCCAGATCAATCCCAGATCCTAGGATCCACTCTAGAGCTTAGGATTCTTTCCTAGAGCCAGACTTTAGGGCCTACTCTAGAGCTTAGGATTCTTTTATATCCAAAATTCTAGAGCCCCTCTAGATCCTAGATCTTAGAACCCCTCTACATCTTAGGACCAATATATACTCAAATCAATCCCTACCTTTGATCAACTCCAA
>NW_021404461.1:0-299 GCF_001605985.2 Dendrobium catenatum | reverse complement strand
CAGCATGTATAGCCCAGAGCCTATCATCCTCTTCTTCTTACCATTTGTGGAAACAACACCGAAAAATTTCATTTGCATTCGCCTTTTGTTCTAATGGAGTATCACCAGCTCGTGCTATAGAAGCATGAATCCTACGACTTTCTTCATCAAATTTTTCTTTGTTGGGTACTCCTTTTAGCATCTCCATATATGTCCAACTCATTTTGAGTGACGTACAACTAGATGACATAAGAATTCAATGCTTTCAATAGAGGAATCCAACGTTCTCATTGAAAGCTTCAATGCATGTGAAAATATTA
>NW_021404460.1:0-324 GCF_001605985.2 Dendrobium catenatum | reverse complement strand
TCGCTGTGACGTATTGATTTATTGATCCTTTTGCCATTTTGTTGACTATTGATTATTGATTGATTTGATTTGATTTGATTTCTGTATTTGCATAGATTCATTGATTTCTGCTTATAGATTCATTGTTACTACTGCCTATGGATTTATCGAGCTTGTATATAGATTCACTGTTGTTACTGTTTCTGTACCCTATTAACTGCTGCATGGATTCATTGTTAGAATAGATTGAGATTTATCGTACTGCTTTTCTCGTTTGATTTCATTAAATAAATAGTATTGATTAGACTGCATTGATTTGATTGATAGCGATTGATTTGACGGATT
>NW_021404459.1:0-967 GCF_001605985.2 Dendrobium catenatum | reverse complement strand
TCAATCTTCACTTTTGGATTATGTGACCCTGGAATGATAAGTGTCAGAAACATATAAGGAGTAATCATACACAACTCTAGAGGAAGATTGTAAGGAGTGAGTATCACGGGACAATATGAGTACGGTGTAGTTGATTGACTAAATGGAGTAAAACCATCTGCGCATAAACCTAATATGACATTTCTTGATTCTTCCATGAATGTGGGATGTGTACGATCAAAGTATCTCCAAGCCTCTGCTTCTAATGGATGTGTGATAACACCTTCTTGTGGAATGTGATCATTTTGCAATCTCATATGTGCAGCATATCTCATAGATACATATAGCCGTTGTAGTCTAAAAATTATTGGAAAGTAGAACATCCTATTGACAGGCACATCCTTCTACTTCCTTCTATTTCCAGATTTTGGTTTAAATCTTGGTGTATTGCAATGACGGCATGCAATCTCTGAGATATCTTCTTTAAATTATAACATGCATCTATTGACACAATAATCTATCTTTGTGTATGTCAAACCAAGTTTGAAAACTAACTTCTTTGTCCGATATAGATCTGTAGTAATTAAATTATCTGTTGGATTGGTTTCCTCAAGCAGACCAATAAATTGATTAAAACATTCACGAGCAACATTATATTCTGCCTTTATGCTTAACATCTTCACAATAATAGATAACTCTGAGTGAGTGGTGCACCCTTTCCAGATTTGTTGCTGGGTAGCACGCAATAAATCATAAAAATTTTGTGCCTTCGTATTCGGTAGCTCTTTTGTATTTTATTCAATTTATATTGCAAATGCATGCATCATGAACTAATTCCTCAAGATTTGGTGGGATATTTTCAGACTCAGCTATATTAGTACTTGTAGAAGGACCGCATTGATAATCAAATTATGGTTCGTACTCACCATGAGAAGTCCAATACCAATACTTTGGCATGAATCCTCTGCGATACAGATCAACAGTTACA
>NW_021404458.1:0-238 GCF_001605985.2 Dendrobium catenatum | reverse complement strand
CGACATGAAGAATGTCTTCAAATCCTGGCTGATCTCAAGGGAGAAGAGCATCTTCTTGGGGTACCGGCACTGGTCCTCGAGCTCCCCTTAAAAGCTGAAGGATCTCATTCTGAGATTCCTCCATTTTTCTGATACGTTCTTCTATGGACGGCCCTAAAGTTCCTTCTCCTGCAGGGTGTCGGTTACCGGGGTGAAAGGAGGTAGATGCCTGTCGTCCTTGATTCAGGGACTGATTCCT
>NW_021404457.1:0-303 GCF_001605985.2 Dendrobium catenatum | reverse complement strand
AGAAATTATTGATGCAACAGGTTTAAGCATTTATGAGTTGCGAGTCTTCATATGTCCAGTTATCCTATGCTTCCACAAGGTCTTTGGTGAGAGCACACCTGCAAAACTCAACAACAGTCAGATTTAGGAACCCAAACTAGTTTGGGCCCCTTCATAGAAAAAGTAAATTACAATGCAGGTATGGTATGCTGTGAATCATGCATCTTAGGTCTCCACACCCAATGTGTACTACGGTGAACGGTGCAAGTGTGTGAGATGTGTCCTACCATGCCACAAGAAAAACATCTAACTCCAGGAAAAGGA
>NW_021404456.1:0-215 GCF_001605985.2 Dendrobium catenatum | reverse complement strand
TCATAGTGATTTTACCTATAGTAGCTTGATATGCCCTAAAATCATGATAAATGGATGTTAAAATAGCTTTTATGCATGGCAACATTGTGAAGGTTATCTACATGAGTCTCATGTCCTTTATTAAATTTACTAGACTAAATATAACGTGTGCAACTAGTATGATATACAACTACATGCCTGCTTTTGGAAGAGAATACTCACTACAGGAAAAATGC
>NW_021404455.1:0-1728 GCF_001605985.2 Dendrobium catenatum | reverse complement strand
AACCAAGAGGGGGGGGGTGAATTGGTATTTAAAAAATTCTTTAGGCAAAGCACTAATACAAACCAAATCACCACAAAAAATAAGCGCGGAAGAAAATAAATGCGGAAGCAGTAAAAAATAAGAACACAAGGGTTTATAATGGTTCGGTCAACTCAACCTACGTCCATTCCCCAGAGGCGCCCTCCGAGTATTGCACTACAATCATGACTCTCCTTTAGAACCCACAGCTTGGCGGAGAAGCCTTTACAAACACCTCTTTTTTCCACACCCGGTAAGGCAGAGAACCTTCCTCCTTTTGCTTCCTCCTGAAGCAGGCAGAGAACCTCTATTGCTTGCTGGAACTTACCTCTCCCAACCCTTCCAAGGACAAGAGACTCTTGGGAAGAAGAAATGGAACAATGCTTGGAGCAACCCTTGTGAATCCCCTCATAAGCTCCCCCTCACAAGATCCTCTCTCTCTCTCTCTCCCTCTCCCTCTCTCTCTTTAAGGTTTTCTCGGGTCAAGACGGCAGCCAAGGATGTTCAAAAATATTGAAAAAGAGCTCTTAAATAGAAGAGTTTCAAAGGAGCTCATTAATTGCAAGTTGCCGACAATATCGTCCAGGCCAATATAGACTTCGTCCTGTCCGATCAGTACAAATCCCATGAGATCAGCCAGAGCATCGCCCTGAATGCAAACTGGACGATTGAAAATGTTGTAACCCATGACCCCAAGTATAAGATTTTGATGATGACAAATAATAATTATCTTGAGATTCATTGAATATTATTTGCTATTATCCGTGAGTACTAACATTTCAGGAAGATCAAAAGCTACTCAGGACGACAGAAAGACTCAAGGATGGGTAGATTAGGAGTAAGAGTTTGCAATCTATTTTCTTTTTTATCTTATTTTTATTTTCTTGAGTCTGGCCACAAAATGCATAAAAGCTCGAGCAACCATGCACACACACAGAGGGAGAGGTTTTAAATGTAGAATGTAATAGAATTTCTTCTCTGTAGATCGTACTGTACGATGCTAATTCGTACTGTACGATCAGAAGGTTGTAGTACGATTCTGTGAATAGATTGTACCGTACGACATTATATCATACTGTACGATATGTTCAAATTCAAAACCCTAGCTGTTGTTTAACTTAAGTAATTTTTCATCGTTCGTACTGTACGAATATGTTCGTACTATACGATTATTTTTAAATACTTACTTAACTTAACCTGTGATTAGTGCAAGAAATCCGGGCTTAATTATAATTTGAACATCGTACTGTACGAACCCATTCGTACAATACGATGAACAGAGACAAATTATAATCGTCCCGGATATCATCCCGGACGATCAGTTATTTTTGTCTCATCGTATTGTACGATTTACATCGTACCATACGATGAATAGAGATGATGTTTGATAATCCCGACTATCGTCTTGTACGAACTGTGTTATAATGGATCGCACCATATAATTTAGTATCATACTGTACGAACATTTTTGAACTATTCATACCACATCGTACCAAGACGAAGTCTATTTATAAAGATCGTACTGTACGATGATATAACCGTACTGTACGTTAATAACGGCTACTTTGAGATTTCAGGGATTTTGGAGCCCGTTTTATGGGTAAAACTTGTCATATTTTGATGTGTGAATCAAGAGAGGAGAACGTGGTTAGAGAGGGATTCCAAGGGAGAGTGCTCTAGAGAAGTTCTTTAGGGTTTGAGAGAGGAAGG
>NW_021404454.1:0-288 GCF_001605985.2 Dendrobium catenatum | reverse complement strand
AAAAAGAAGTAAAGTAAATTACACAAGATTTATAGTGATTCAGTCTAAACCAGACCTACATCCACTCCCTAGAGGCACCCTCTGAGTATTGCACTAATACCAATAGTGACTCTCCTTTTTCTCCCACAGCAAGGCGGAGAAGCCTTTACAAACACTCTTTTCACCACTACCCGGTGCGCTAGAGAACCATCGTCCTTTTACACAATCCACAATGTTGGTAGAGAACCGACCGTCCTTTCACACTCTCCTATTGTAGGCAGAGGCCTTCTCGGTTGTTCACACTCTCCT
>NW_021404453.1:0-403 GCF_001605985.2 Dendrobium catenatum | reverse complement strand
AATTAAACATTAAAAATAAAACATCCTAAAAATCAATGCTAAAATACTAATATTTGAACTTTAATCAAAATATTTCCTTAACCTCTTTCAACAAATCAAATACAAACAACTTTAACTAAATCATCCTACATAGGGCCTAGCAAAACCACACAGCTTTCACACACTTTGATGAGTTTGATAGGACACGACTATTAACTTTAGGTTAGGATTTTGTTCTGCTTTTCTTTTCTGTGCTGTGTTGTGACGCTCTGTATGTGACCCGTGTGCTGTTTGTTTTTGCTACCTGTTGTAGCCTTTCTGTGATGTACTGTTTTCTAGATTTCTTTTGTACTGTGGTTGTGACGTTAGAACACCCATAGGTTAGGTACGCTCTTTCATACTAATGCTGTTTTCCTGCAGGTGG
>NW_021404452.1:0-321 GCF_001605985.2 Dendrobium catenatum | reverse complement strand
CTAATTGTGTTGAAAAGTAGGTAATAATTGATTAGGCCTTAAACTTAGATTTGTTAAGTGAAATTTGAGAAGCTTGAATGGAAAGAAAAGGAAAGTAGTAGATACAATGATTAGTAGAATCAATATTATTTGCTTGTAACAAAGCAATTCAAATGGGGAGAAATCGATGGCCATTGGGGAATAGGGTTGCCAATTTTGTTCAAAACTCAAAACTCACTCAAACTTCAATTAACCAAAATTAGTTTTATTCAACTCAATTCAATTCATGTAAGAAATTAACATTTATTTCTGCTTTCACTCATATATTTATATATATATATA
>NW_021404451.1:0-1304 GCF_001605985.2 Dendrobium catenatum | reverse complement strand
TAATTTGCAAAATTATATATATTCTTTATAAGTATTTTAAAACTATTTTAAAATTACTTATATATTAAATCTCCTAATTTTGGGAAACCCACTACATGAAATTTTAAACATAGGTCTTGTATATGAAGAGCAATCATGGGGGAGTGGATTAATGGATGATTGAGTCTCAATCATTCACTAATCCCTTCATTAGTCATATTTCCTTTCTTTTATCGTAGTCTGCATGCGTAGGATGCACCACCACTTAGTTTAGGCTCTCCTAGATTTAAGGACATGGTGTGTTTACTATTTTTATGTATTACCATGCATTTATTACCTTCATTAGTGTAAACTTCACTTTAAACCTTTAAAACATAGTGACACCTTAAGGATAATAATTAATGACCCGTCTAGTAAACTTAAAAGATTTCTAGGAGCTAGGGTAGATCACTGATTGACATGAAAACTTCTACATTTGAACTTACAGACATCTTGAATATCCTAGAATTTTTTATAAATTTTTAGGGCTTGTTAAAACCCTTAATTAACCAACCCTAATCAACCTGCTAAATAAGGCCCCGAGACCTTCTAATACCCATAATACCTTGATCTATTTAGAATTTGATCCTTGACCTTAGATAAATAGTGCTACTTATGTTGACTTTAGGTTCATTCCTAATTTGACCTTAGGTGAAATTACCTTTTTGTCCCTAATAACTCATTAAAAATTATTAAATATCTTAAAATTTCCTAAAACACTTGGAAACACTTTATATGGTCATTCTTGACCTTTAAGAGTGATTTCAATCAGTTTGGAGCTGATTTGGATCAAAACCTTAAAATCAGTCTTTATTAGATAATTCTGATAATTCCCAAAACTACCCCGATCTTTAGAAATTCATAAATAATTATAGAAAATTCCAAATTAGGTAAACTCACTTGCATTACACTCCTATTAAGGCCTAGTATTTATTAAAAGTATTATAATTTTAGAAACTCACTTAAATTAGAAAGTCAACTTTTTGGTCAACCCCATCTTATAGTCGAGGGCCCGAAACTTGGAAAACTCATAACTTTGCCGAAGAAACTTCAAATTCAGTGTACTACCTTTCTAACTACTCATATAAAGGTCCAGTATTTTCCTAAAGTGATAGGAGACCCAAATCTAGCCTATTTTCTATAGTTACATTTTGGACCCCCTCAGTCTAATACCTAGGAGGACCCGGGACTTTCAAAAATGGGCTAATGAAACCTGAACATCAAACAAAACTACCCTAGTCTTTTAAAACTGATCAATAAACTAAATTAACTTAAAATGGACCCTA
>NW_021404450.1:0-510 GCF_001605985.2 Dendrobium catenatum | reverse complement strand
GTTTGTTGAATGTTTTAAACATTAAACTAACATTTTCCGGAGTTTTAAAGCAATTTGAGTTTTTATGAATTTTTGGAATATTTTAATCATTTAATTTAAGGGTCAAAAGTTGAATTTTTTATTAAGGGTGTTTTCTGGAAAATTATTATTTTATTAAAATACTAGACTTTAATACGATCAGTTTGACAGTAAGTACGTTGAAATCGAATTTTTCTACACTTTATTACGAAGGTTTGAAGTTTTGAACTAGATTTGACCTATGGTTGACTGAAAAGTTGACTTTTTGAATTTGATGTTTTTATGGAATTTTGATATTTTTAATAAATATTAGGCATTATTATGAGTTTAATGCAAGCGAGTTTGACTGATTTGGATTTTTCTTGAATTAGTTATGAAGGTTTGAAGTTTGAGGTATCTAATGAATTTCTAAAATTGCTTAATTAGAGGGCCTATTGTGATTTTGCTCCAAATGAGATCCAAACTCCTTGAAATCAGCTCCAAAGGTCAGGA
>NW_021404449.1:0-221 GCF_001605985.2 Dendrobium catenatum | reverse complement strand
AAAGATGCATGCTAGTTTAAGTTTAGAACTGGAAGAGCTTAAGAAGGAACATGAAATCCTTAGGAAAGACCATGCATTAATAGATAACAACCACATGAAACTACTTGATGAATATGATGACTTGAATAAGAATTTTGAAAATCTAAAATCATCCTATGCTGATCTTGAAAGAGATTTTAAAAAATTTAAGGATGAATCTGAGAGGAAAACATATCGAATCA
>NW_021404448.1:0-250 GCF_001605985.2 Dendrobium catenatum | reverse complement strand
CGGAAAACTGTTTGGCTGGATTTAGTGTAAATCCGACTTAAATCCCGCTGTAAATCCGATACCAAACAGCCCCTAAGGGATTTAGTAAATGCGGGATTTAAGCCATAAGTCCTTAAATCCGAAATTTACCCATCGCCGGGATTTAACGCGCACACTAAAATCGTTTGGCTGGATTTAGCGTAGATCCGACTTAATTCCCACTATAATCTCCGACCAAATCCCGTGGATCCGTCAAACCAGAGAGGGTAGA
>NW_021404447.1:0-572 GCF_001605985.2 Dendrobium catenatum | reverse complement strand
TGATACACACTAGTCGTCTTAATCATGTCATCGGGTCGCCAAGCCATGAATTGAAAAATATGTGTAAGCTTGTATTAAATATTAGTACCACCAACATATATCTAATAGTAAAGATGTTCACAACATAGAATTGTTCATAACATTATAATTTTCAATAGGAAACAACTCAACTATCTATAGACAAAATGTACAACTGAGAATAGCGATATTGGACATAATTATAAGGAGGTGGAGGATTAAAACTAGGGCAATGTCCTTAAATCCAATAAAACTGTCACTTTATTTTATTTTTCATTGACTAACACTCATATTCTATGAATTCATGTAAATTAGCATATTGAATTGCATAATTGTTGTACATTTTGTTAAAACCCCACTTCTTCAGAGATGTAAAAATCAATAAACATCTAAAAGAAGTGTTAGATTTTGGTCTAGTTTTAAGTTAGGTTATTTCTTAGGTTCATGTTATCTTAGTAGTCTCATTCCACTGTAAATAAAGAGGCTGTAATAGTGATTGCCATGCAAGTCAAGAATAAGATTTCTTCTATTCTCTCTCTCTCTCTCTCTCTCTC
>NW_021404446.1:0-235 GCF_001605985.2 Dendrobium catenatum | reverse complement strand
AAAGAAGTAAAGATGTGTACAAATTTCATTTAAGATTCCTCCGAAGCTCTGAGAGACATCAGAAAATGGAAGGAAAGTGAGAAGTTTTCAGCAGAATGGCTGCATCTGCATGATTTAAAGACAGCTAGAATGCCTCCCAACAGCAAGAGACTATAACCTAGAAGATAATTTACACAATCCAAAAATCTCAAATTCTCACAAGTGCACTATATCACAGGTTGCCACCAATTCCAAG
>NW_021404445.1:0-301 GCF_001605985.2 Dendrobium catenatum | reverse complement strand
TTTAATAAATTTTTTTAATATAAATTCATATAAATCTATTTAGGACTTTAAAAATTATAGAAAAATATCCATAAAATAAATCATTTTATTAAAAAAAAAAATCGATGAAATAAGTTTACAAATCAGATACCTAGCGGTCCCTAAATCTCCACTTGTACTGCAAGGTGTTAATTTTTTTAAGGATTTTTAATAGTGCCCAAAAATTATAAAAAAAATTGTGTAGGTAAAATATTACTATCAAAATACTATGGCGAAGACGATTTGCAATTTGGAGTTATATCAACTCAAAAAAAAAAAAAAA
>NW_021404444.1:0-236 GCF_001605985.2 Dendrobium catenatum | reverse complement strand
TCCGTCCCGGATCGGGTCGGGTCGTGACAAGCTTTGGTGGTATCGGAGCCTTGGTTTTGGAATGTGGATTGTGTAAGACAGAGCTATAGGAAGTAATCTGTAGTGAGTCTGTCGTGGGTAGTTTTGGTTTGTTTGGCTTTTTATTGTGTTATTTTTGTGATAGTTTTCCAGATTTTTTTGGATTTTCTGTAGTTTTCTGGATTTTTCTGGATTTTCTGTATGGATCAGCCAGACCC
>NW_021404443.1:0-240 GCF_001605985.2 Dendrobium catenatum | reverse complement strand
AGTTTAGTGACACTCGTACGAAAGTCCTAGAGGGTTAGAAAACAAAATTCCTTTTGATCCTACAACTTTAGTGACATCTAAGGACAAAAATTAAGGATTGAGTCTTAGAAAACATAGACTTAGGAAGCATGCTCCTTATAGGATAGAGACATCAAAATCAAACTTAGCGACATGTTTCCCTAGGTTTAGTTCTTCTTAATCCATTAATAATCAACAAACCATTTATAACCTAACTCTTAA
>NW_021404442.1:0-202 GCF_001605985.2 Dendrobium catenatum | reverse complement strand
GAACTAGGTTGGATTCCTTCGACTAAGGTTTCGTTTGGGAAGGCTTTCTTATTGATTCTTAAAATAATTTTCTAAATTGCTTTGAGATTCTTAATGATTCTTAAAATAATTTTCTAAATTGCTTTGAGAACCTATAAGAAAGCCACATAAACGAGGCCTAAAAATGGCAAGTATAAACAAACTACAAAGAAACAATTCACAG
>NW_021404441.1:0-362 GCF_001605985.2 Dendrobium catenatum | reverse complement strand
GAAAACATAATCACATCATTTGCATATAGTAAATGGGTATTCTCGGCCCAATAGAATTAATTTTAATACCACAAGAGCTTTGAGCAAAATCATTAGGAGTTGAGAGCAAAGTATAAAGAGGAGTGGAGGCAAAGGACAACCTTGGCAAAAACCACTCTTAGCTTGTATCCAATTCGAGCAATTGCCATTGATAATGAAAGCAAATGTTGGATCTTCTACACACTCCATGATAAGTTTAGAAATCTTTGGAGGAAAGTTAATGTACTCCATCACTTTCCTGAGAGAAGACCAAGACATGGAATCGTAAGCTTGTTCCATGTCTACTTTGAAAGAAACCAGTCCATTAGCAGCTTTTGAGAACC
>NW_021404440.1:0-244 GCF_001605985.2 Dendrobium catenatum | reverse complement strand
CAATATATCATCAAAGAATACAAGTACGAACTTCCTGCGGTACTCCCTGAAGACCCTGTTCATCAGAGACTGAAATGTAGCAGGAGCGTTAGTCAAACCAAAGGGCATTACCAGAAATTCATAATGCCCTTCATGTGTTCTGAAGGCTGTCTTTGGAACATCCGCCTCTTTCATTCTGATCTGGTGGTATCCGGATTTTAAGTCTAGCTTGGAAAACACCACTGCCCCAAATAGTTCATCCAAC
>NW_021404439.1:0-326 GCF_001605985.2 Dendrobium catenatum | reverse complement strand
TTATTTTTGGTAACATCGTCCGGGATGATATTTATATTGTCTTGGATGATCTGACAAAAGTAGAAACCCTAATTAGGGAATCCTCATTAAAGCAGCAGTATTTATGCAAAACACATCGTCCACGACGATTTTGTATCAGCCAGGACGATCGGCTCAATTCAGCAAGAATCTTCCGCCAGATCTACTTAGGAAATTCTTATTTTTGGATATCGTCCTGGTGGATCGGTCTGGACTATAATATATCGTCCAGGACGATCCAAGATAATTTTTCCAAAAATTTTCAAACAGTTTTGGAAAGCAATTAATGGGGATTTCGTCCGGGCCGA
>NW_021404438.1:0-293 GCF_001605985.2 Dendrobium catenatum | reverse complement strand
TGCTTACCATTCTTGTACTTCTTAAAACTTAAGAAAAACCTTGATCTTTTCGATACTTGAGTTTGAAAATCTTGATTCTTGATTCAACAATTCTTGCATTGATCTTCTATTAGATATATTTTATGGAAGAGTTTTTAAAAAATGATTGTTTCTTTCTCTAATTTGTTTTATGATTTAGATATTAAATTAAAAAGTTTTAAAGCCTTTTTAAAGAACTTAAGTTTGGATTATTGAATCTTGAGTTTCTAACCTTTATTGAGATATGCGTTGTCAATCCAATTCTACTAAGATTT
>NW_021404437.1:0-607 GCF_001605985.2 Dendrobium catenatum | reverse complement strand
GAGGGTGTCGGAGGTCGGAAGACTTGTAGTCGGTGGGCGACATATGTCAGGAGGACCGTAGTCAGTTGGCAACGGAGGTCGGAAGGACTGTAGTCGGCGGGCGACGTAAGTAAGGAGGACCGTAGTTTGCGGGCAACAGAGGTCGGAAAGACTGTAGTCGACGGGCGACATAAGTCAGGAGGACCGTAGTCGGTGGGCGACGGAGGTCGAAAGAACTGTATTCAGCGGGTGACATAAGTCAAGAGGACCATAGTCGGCGGGCGACGGAGGTCGGAAAGACTGTAGTCTGACAACAAAGATCAAAAGGACAGCGTCAGGTAGAAGTCCAATAATGGAAAGAAATCCATCTTTGTGTAGACGTCCAGCGAAGTCTGATAACCGATAGAAGTCTGGCGTCGAGTAGAAACTTGGCGAAAAGTGAAGGTTTGACGTCGGGTAGAAGTCCGACGTCTGTTGGTGGCAAAGGAGAACTTCGGCTTCACTTGGGCGGAGTTTCAGCGTTAGAAGGGAACTTTGTTGCAAATTGGGAAGAATTCCAGCATCACGTGAAAGTTGGGAAGAATTCCTGCATTCTCCCGAATATCACGCAGAATCCCGGCGTGTTCGG
>NW_021404436.1:0-270 GCF_001605985.2 Dendrobium catenatum | reverse complement strand
AACTGAGAAAATAAGCCTAATCAAACGAGGCCTTAGACTTTAATAAAAATTCAGTGAGGGCCCATGCCCCCAGGGCCCCCAAGGTAGCTCCACCGCTGCTAGCAGGCGGGTCAGCATGATAGACAAACACCACACGGATGCGACGCGAGACAACAGGGACACAACGCGGATTGGCCTCATCGCATCAGGACATGACGCGCAACGCTAGATTGGTTTCGGGACACTACACAGACAGCTCCGATCATTATCAAGTTTCGGGTCATCCCGAAT
>NW_021404435.1:0-215 GCF_001605985.2 Dendrobium catenatum | reverse complement strand
CTATGAGTATGAGTGGCGAGTCCCTTTATATTATTATATGGGTTGTTGACTAATACTTGAGGAGTGCACTTCTTATAGTTTGTTCAAAGGATTTAGTGGCTACTTTGTCACCTATATGATTAATGAATTTCCTTTAGAGGCCAATTTCTAGGGATATAATGGATTCTTATGTTCGTCGGTGAATTCATACTAGTCTTTTTAGGTTCACGCCTTAT
>NW_021404434.1:0-234 GCF_001605985.2 Dendrobium catenatum | reverse complement strand
GTCGCAGAGAATACGCCCGCGTTTGTGTGAGAATGAATCTGGCCACTAAATTACTTACGGGAGTATGGATTAACGGGTGGAAAGGGAAGTTCTTCCAACCGGTGGAGTATGAGGGAATTGGAGTTTTGTGTTATGGCTATGGCAGAGTGGGTCACCGAAGGGAACATTGCCCAAGCAGGCAGAATTGCTCGGGAAGACGGGATCTTAATGGTTCTGGAGGGATGCAGCCTCCTC
>NW_021404433.1:0-252 GCF_001605985.2 Dendrobium catenatum | reverse complement strand
CAACGCGAACCACATTATAATTTTTAAATAGTGTATAAAAATTAGTATAGCATCATATTAGAAAAGACAAACAATAATAAATCAATATCATAATTACTCGTCTAACTTATAATATACAATTGGGTTAAACAAACAAGATTAAAATAAATTTTTGAAATGGTGTTCAAAACCATACTATAAAACATAACCTTTAACATTAAAATGGTCAAGAATAGTCTAATTGTTTAGAGTATAACATTACAATGATTCATG
>NW_021404432.1:0-289 GCF_001605985.2 Dendrobium catenatum | reverse complement strand
AGTCAGATCTAAACTTGAACAAACTACAAAGAAACTCATCTCGGACTCTAATCAAATGACATTGGACAATAAATTTGATTGAACATTTTTTTACTCAAACTTGAACTTGTATCTTGAGTCTCATTTGATTCAAAATCAAGTAGAACTTGATTTGAATGACGACATCAAAGCTCCAATGGAATTATAAGGAGTTGTCACATTAATTTAAAGGATAATCATCTCGATTTGAAGGAAGACACTAATAAAAATGCGAGTGGGATGATGATATGCTAACAGAATATGCTTGGGG
>NW_021404431.1:0-1225 GCF_001605985.2 Dendrobium catenatum | reverse complement strand
TAATTTGAGTGGTCAATTTTATTAGAAATTTGGGATTTAATTCCTGAAAGTTGAGGTCTTATTCCCCGAGCCAGCCTCAGAACCTAAGTCTAAATTGGGCACTAAAAGTTAGTGCCCCGAACCTAGCTAGTGCAATGCAAATTTGGGCTTACCCCGGCCTGGATTGGGGAGCCAGCTAAACCACCTAAACAATTTTAAAATATGAGTCCGGTCTTTTTGTAGAGTGGAAGGGACATTAATTAGAAAATTTTAGAGGAATGGGGTCAACATCTAGAGCAGATCCTTAATTGACCCTTTTAACTTACGTCGGGTATTTGATGTCTAAATAGATGCAATTAAATATTAGATTCTTTTAAATTTGTTACTAATGCGATGTATGCTAATTGACTCGATTGAATGCAAAATCAGTATGTAGCAGTTTAAAAATCTTTTTTGGCTTAGAAAGTAGGTTTTTCCCTAGAGATTGTATAACATCCCCTTGACAGATCGGCACCCTCATAGGACAGGTGGTCTGCCAGAACCCGCAGGCGGGGAGATGCCTAACAAGGTAGAGAAGATTTAATATGATGCATGAAAAACCCTCGGCGAGTCGGAGCTTAAATTTGACAGACCCCTAAGAGCCTAAATTTGAATTCCAGGTCAAACAAAATACGGCATGCAAATAAAAAAAGACTAGAAAAGCAGGAGTTCTAATGTGCAATCAATTAAATAAATCAATATAATTAAATATATCAAATTGAATGTCTGTATGCAAGTGCTCTTATTATTACATCACAGAATTGCAAGAAAGTAAATTGGCCGGGCACCACTGACTACAACCCGGATTTCTAATCCTAAATCAAATGACTTTGAGATTTGGGACTCTTCTCATTTTCCATTTCTTCGTCTTCTCACGAACATCTTGATTCTTCAGTTCCGGATATCCAAATGAAAAGAAACTCCCCCTTGATCGGGGTGTTATCTTTCCTCTTTGGATATTTGAAAAGTATCCTAATTTGACTTCCAAATGGAAGGAGACTCTCCCCTTTAGGGATGTCTTCACCTCTTTGGAATTCAAATTGGATATTTATATCCCAATCTCAAATCATTTTAAATAATTTACAACATTATCAATTTTAAATTTACATTAATTCAAATAAAAATCTAGACTCGATCATGCTGGGTTATCCTAATAATCAGCAGTTGTATATATATTCCCAAGCAGTTATAATTTGATGATTGAAAT
>NW_021404430.1:0-207 GCF_001605985.2 Dendrobium catenatum | reverse complement strand
CGGATGATCGGAGTGAGTGAGATGGTTGGAGAGTCGCTGTTGCTGTTCTGCTTGAGGTAGCCATCAGGTTTTTGCTTTTTCTGTTTGGAAAATCTTTTTAGGATCAGTGAACACGAAGAGTGGCCCCTTAGGTTTGATTACCTTAGAGGTAGTGGTTGGTTCACCAATCGTCAGATTCTCGAGTTGGTTCTGAAGAGCAGATAGAGA
>NW_021404429.1:0-2529 GCF_001605985.2 Dendrobium catenatum | reverse complement strand
TGGCAGAGAATCAAACGTAAAGCATTTTATTCAAAAACTGAAAATTCTTAATTTAAGTTTTTGATTAACTTAGCAAAATCCTGGATTTTCAAAACGTTCATAAAAAAGTCCGACCTGTCAGATTCGAACCAGCGACCTAAGGATTTATCTGCTTGAACTACAGTCCTCCGCTCTACCAACTGAGCTAAGGTCGGCTTTTTGTTATGTTCGTGTTAGTAAACAAATATTAAAAGACCTGAAATTTGCAGTTTCAAAATCCACCATAATATTTTGGTATATTTAAATAAAAAATAGCATAAATAAAGACAAGTTAGTATTTGAATGGGCAACTTAGGCCTCGCTTGATTCCCGGCTTTATTTTCTCGTTTTTTATGGAGCTTTCATAAAAGCAAATGGAGAAAAAATTTTCTTCTCAAATCGGCGGAAATACGGAGGTTCATCGGAAGTTATTTTAAGAAAGCGGTGTTACCAAATGGCAAAACAATCATTTTTTCGCCGATTCAACCTGCAGACGGAGAAATTTGGAGAAACAAACAAGGCCTTACACACTCAACAAAGTCGTCCATCCATTTGACAGCTGACTATCGTTCTGAGCCGCAACTCATCTCCGAAGGGCCGAACAAGTTGCCTGTTGAAACATAAATTTTGACGTTTTTATTTTATTTTTTTTAAGATGGGGAATTAAATAAAAAAATTAAAAATTGTAACTATTTTTAAAATTTATAGTCTTCTTCAGCATTGCTACTAACAAAAAGAAAATTGTATAAATTTTTTATCATAGAAAATATCATATGAAATTAATTATCAGCATTAACTTTTCATTTATTTTTGATTTTACAAAGTTGTAATTTACATTTATATTGATTTTTTTTTTTGGAATGGGGTTTCTACTCGTTGTCACCCCGTAGATGAGATGCTTGGCGGAGTAAATAATCCCTCGACGGGCTTAGTGGCAACAAACCCCAAAGGTGCTAGACCACGAACTTATTTTCTCTCCACTTAAGGAGGCACGCCGCTGGAGAGAGGAATCAAACATGACCACGCTCGCCCACCAACACAGCTAAATCCGGTGGGGTTCATAATGAACTTAATGAAAAGAAAATAACGATATAGTTTATATAAAAACTTTCAGAAAAATAAATAGTAATATATTTTTTCTCTGCTTGTCCCTTCCTTTCTTCTCAAGAGCTAATTTTTTTTTCCTTGTATCAAAAAATAACCACCTTTATCTAAAAAATATAATTGCATGGACGCTAAAAAATAAAATTTATGAGGATTAATGAATGGAGGATGATTGCCACTTGTGCTTGCTTGAAAATAGATTCATAGCGAAAATGTTATTAGAGAAGTCAGCTACTTCGTATCCTCAAATTGTCTGTTTCTTATAATCAAGCTGGTGGCTCTTTGCAGCCAGATCCGTAACTAAGGTTTTGTTTGGAACAGCTTTTTTTCTATTTCTTAAACCAAGAAGCCGCTTTAAGAAGGAACAAGAAAGCTGCCCCAAATGAAGCCTAAGCCTTATTAGATTCATTACTAAGCAAATGATTCCTTAGAAAATATATCATATTTTCTATTTTAATATTTGATTGAACTTGTTAGTAAGATTTTCATATAATTTACTAATAATTTCGGATCTAACATCTTTAAGAGGCTTGGTATTTATTTGTCATCCTTTTGTGCTTTTTCACCATCACACCATCCCCTTTTTTCTCTTAATAAAAAATCTATTGGGGAATAATTTCTCTATCTATACTAGAGACATGCTTGCATGTTAATTTTAGCAACAGCCTTAAATTCTTTAGCCTTGAATCTTAGTTTTCAATATTAACTATGATAGGTAATTGATTTCACTTTCTTCTATTCTTACTTTATTAAGTACTTCAGTTCCCGTGGTTATCAATGGGTTAATGGATTCCTTATGTGTTTACTTTCTAGTCTTTACCTATTTGAGTTTTGTTAGTTAAGTCTTTTTTAGTTTTCAAAAGTAAAATGTTCATTTATAAAATGATAACTAAGAACCTTACTATTGATTTCTCGACTGGAGAGAGAATTTTTTGCCTCAAGTTTCCAAGTCAAAGCAGGCATAATTTACCTTAGCAATTTATTATAGTAGACTCAGGCTTACCCTTGGTGATCCAATGTCTATAGGGGCTGATTTGTTCCCTCTCACAAGAAGGGGATTAGATAATATAATAGTTTCCCTCCTCCAACTATTAGCTCCATGAACTATCCCAAAGAAATACCAATTAATATTACTCTTTAGAGTATCAAGTCCTCAATATTTTATATGTTGTATAGCAATCCATCTATATTTTCAAGACTTTATAGTTTTTTTTTCATAGCTCCATTAATGATCCCTCTAAGACCCATGTTAACTCATTAGTTTCCCTTTAAAGTGGAAACATTGCATCCTTTTATTGATCACTCTACTTTTGCTTATGGATAACCTGATGCCTTTTTGGCTCCCAAACTTAATAAGAGAGACAAACACATAACAAATATTTGTTTGCATGCATAGTAATAATAGCA
>NW_021404428.1:0-234 GCF_001605985.2 Dendrobium catenatum | reverse complement strand
ACCACTGACAATAACTGTTCCATATCCTTTGATACTCTTGGTTTTCTTATTTAGGACCTCAAGGACAAACAATTTTTTCTTCGTGGCCAATTTTGTGAGGTTCTTTATCCCTTCCACACAGCCTCCACCACCTCTCCAACAGCATTACATTCAACAAATAACTCCGCCATTTACTGGCACACTTGGCTCGGTCTTCCTTTGTTGACCTGCGAATATAAAAAAAAAAAAGAAAAG
>NW_021404427.1:0-297 GCF_001605985.2 Dendrobium catenatum | reverse complement strand
GATTTTCATCATATTAATAAATAATTTTTATAATTATGCTTATCATTTTTTTTTGCTGCTTATATTGTTGAATATTCATGAAAAGGTATAAATATATATTTTCGGACTTTGTAAGCTTCGACGTCCAAAAATAGGGGGGCAATTGATATATCAGTAAAAAATTATCTTGATCAAGCACGAATCTCAAAGCAAAATTGAGTTGAAAGCTTCCGAAATTAAACCAAACACCATATGAGCTCTGATTTCAGCAAACTTAAAGTCAAACTGAATGTCTCAGAAAGACAAACCCATCGACAC
>NW_021404426.1:0-1560 GCF_001605985.2 Dendrobium catenatum | reverse complement strand
CTGTTTAAAAACTTTAAACAAACTGTGCTCTAGATTTTTGTATGGGCGTGACATCACTGTTAGAAAAATCCAGCTGATTGCCTGGAAAGACTCCTGCCTCCCAAAAGTTAAGGGAGGGCTGGGCTTGCCTTCTCTTGATACTCTATCCTTTAATTTCAGCTGCTCCTTGATTTGGAGATTTCTCACTACAAATTGCCCTCTGTTTAGCTGGTGGCGCTGGAAATACATCTCTCTATGGTCTCCGATTTCTAAACTCTGTTCCCCTTTCTGGAAACACCTTAGCCTTATTGCCCAGCAACAAAAACACTGTCTGCAGCTTAGGATTAGTCCGAACTGCAATTTCTCCCTCCTCTGGGACCATTGGTGCTTTGGAAAATCTATTATGGATATTGTGGATCTAAATGCGGACTGTAGCTGGATGGTTTCTATTAATCAGGAATTCACTTCTTTTATTATGAGCAATGGAAGTTGGCAAGTGCCGGAAGATTGGCCCTTTAACCTTAAAAGGTTGATTGACTCTGTCCCTATTTGGAATGATGTGGGTTGCTGTTTGTGGTGCAACACTGAAAATGTTTCTAACAAACTTTTTAGCAAAGAATTTTATGCTCAACTTCCGAATGTTAGTTGGCACCGTTTTGTGTGGCATAAACACTCCTCTATCAGATTTTCCTCCTATGGTTGGTTGGCTATTAAGAACGGTTTAAAAACTGCGGACAATTTGCTTAAACGTGGTATCTTGGTGAACCCTTACTGCACCTTTTGTCAGGATTGTAGAGATTCTCATACTCATCTCTTCTTTGAGTGTGATTTCTCTTTTGGGATTCTGAATCTTCTGATTCCTCAGTCTCAAACGCTTCTTTTACGCCCTAACCTTTACCAGATTTTTGATTTCATTGAGGAAATTTCTTATACTAAGGAGATGTTAAATTTCTTCCGTCTTCTGATAAACACTTCTATTTACTACATTTGGAGGGCTCGAAATGATAGGATCTTTGGCAACAACATCGAATGCATTACTACCGTGGGTAGAAAAATTAAAAAGGCTGTCGGTGCAAAGCTACAGATCTGGAAAAATGGGTTGAATCTCAAACATCTTATGTGCTGAATTTAGTTTTTCTCTGTTTTCTGTTGCCTGGATTCTTTTCTGGTCCATTGGCTGTTGTGCTTGGAGAATTGGGTTGGTTTTGTTCTGCTGCCAATTTTTTGTGCTGGAAGGACTTGCTGGGAGCTGCTACTCGATCTGGTGTTATCCTGGAGGGTCTATGGGCAACCAGGGTAACTGGTTTTATTTTCATTTCAGACAAATTTTGCAGGACAATGATGACTGCTGTAGCTCTGCTCCTTGGATGGTCAATTCTGGCAACCAGGGGCGATTGATGACCAATTTTCATTTACACGTCCCATTCGTATTCCGCTACAGCCAATTTCTGAGTCATGATCAAGTTTGTATACCACATTTTGATACCTTTTGGGTTGTTTTGGGTGGTATAGTCTTTTTTTACATTTATTTTTGTAATTTTCTCCCCCCGCTTTTGTTCTTAGGGTGGGATTTTTATTTCT
>NW_021404425.1:0-331 GCF_001605985.2 Dendrobium catenatum | reverse complement strand
ATCTAGAATTAGAAATACTATTGCCATTAGAAACTAACACAGACTGACCACCTCTTCTTAAATCTTCCAACCAAACATGCTCTGCTTCCCAAAAAATTTACTACCAAAAGTCTCGCCACTAGGCCTTTCTTTTTTATGAATTGCCTATCAATGCTGAGTAATTGGCAGATCATTCTCAATAAAATAAGCTCTCTCTACCAACTTAAAAAATTGGAAATATAAAATGAAACTAGTGACTATCTTAGAGTCCTCTAAAAAATCTATAGCAATTCTCTTTAGGAGTGCTAACAAAATATGGAGCATACCTAGCCAATCTCGCAACAAACTCTAT
>NW_021404424.1:0-276 GCF_001605985.2 Dendrobium catenatum | reverse complement strand
CGATGCCATTAATGCCGCTTTCTCTAATATTGATTCATAAGATATTATCCTTTACACACTTAACAGATTTCCATCAATGTACATTGTCTTAAAAGCTGCAATCCGCACTAAACTACATCCCATGTCTTTAGATGATTTCTACGCCCTGTTATGTAGCGAAGAAGTTAATCATGTTGTCGAGCAACCCCCTAAGCATTTGACTCCTACTCTATTTGACTCTGCCTTTGCACTAGTGTCATTCAAAGGCTGAACTTGAGGTCCCCCCCCCCCCCCCCC
>NW_021404423.1:0-265 GCF_001605985.2 Dendrobium catenatum | reverse complement strand
TAATAATTAAATATTATTTTATAAATGTTGATCTCTAAAGATCTCAGAAGTACATTGAGTCCTAACTAGCACAATTGATCTATTGGAGTCTTGTGACTGAACTAATCTAATTATACATTATTTGATGTAGTCGCAAATAAGAATTTTAATTGACCCAACAAAGTTTTGATGATTCATTATGATGTCCTAATATGATCTTGATAGAATTTAAGTGATCTTGTTTGATTCAATTAGCTATGTTGGATCTCAATTTGCTTATCACTAT
>NW_021404422.1:0-261 GCF_001605985.2 Dendrobium catenatum | reverse complement strand
GGTTTAGGGTTTAGGGTTTAGGGTTTAGGGTTTAGGGTTTAGGGTTTAGAGGTTTAGGGTTTAGGGGTTAGGGTTTAGGGTTTAGGGCTTAGGGTTTAGGGCTTAGGGCTTAGGGCTTAGGGCTTAGGGCTTAGGGCTTAGGGTTTAGGGTTTAGGGTTTTTTTTTTTTTGTTAAAACCCTCTGATAGGGCTTACGCGTTTATTTAAAATAAGCGATTATAAATAGTCCTTAAAAGAGACTAGAGGCTCAACTAAAAGAAA
>NW_021404421.1:0-281 GCF_001605985.2 Dendrobium catenatum | reverse complement strand
TTGGTAAGATCCGGTCCAAGTACTCTTCAGGGGTGTCGTCGAAGTCGAATCCCACGTCAACGAAGGGTGAACGGAGAATGTCGACTCTTCCGTTGTGGTCGTATTCGAACCCGAAATTCCATTCGGGTTCCTCCATACATTCTTGTCGGCGAGGGTGAGAGGACACCGCGAAACGTTATCAAGTGGATGAGAGAGGCGGCTTGGGCGTGGAAGGAGAAACGGCCAAGAAGAGGTGGGTGGGAAGTGTTGACTAACGTATAATACACAAAGAAAAGAAATCA
>NW_021404420.1:0-493 GCF_001605985.2 Dendrobium catenatum | reverse complement strand
GTTCCTTTCACAGGCGAACCGATCTCTGTGCCGTTAGGAAAAGCTGCGATGACTGTGCCGTTAGCAAAAGCTGTGATCCCTTCCTCCACAATAGCCGTCATCTAACAACCATTGAAAGCCAATGAAAAGCAGCCACTCAGTAATATACAAAGGATCTCAATAAACTAGTTGTTCCAATGCAATGTACGTAACCTACAGAAAAAAAAAAGCCAGTAAAGTGACCGCGCTGAACTAATTCTCGAAGAGACAACATTAGCTATTCTCTCCACGCCAAGAAGCATAAAATCAAAGCAACTGGAAAATCTAGAAGAAGCTTAAATAAAAAAACTCTTTGCTATCGAAAATCCAACAATGAAGATCCAAACCACGAACTCAGAATCACTGGTCCTAACCAGATATACCCAGCTAGAACTCCAAAACAAAGTTTCGAAAGCCATAATCAGCTAAAAACCAGAGGAAAACAACGATTTAAAAACTCAAAAAAAAAAAAATC
>NW_021404419.1:0-1233 GCF_001605985.2 Dendrobium catenatum | reverse complement strand
AAAGAATGCGGGATCACTCTCTCCAGAATAATCAATCTTGTCCACCTCTCATATCCGGTATTAGACCTCTTCACTCACACTTCTTTATGCTTTATTCTTACTCTCGCTGTCCCCTTTTCTTCTCAACTCCTCTTCAAATTTTTTGCAAACCTTTGCATAAACTCCTCCTACACTGCCCTCATCTCCAATGTGAATCGACGCTCTGTCGAGATCACATACCAGGACTGTGCTGAACTATTGCAGCTATCCACCACTGGGGATAAGTTTCATATCATTGTCTCTGATCCTAACTATAATTGGTCCTCTGCAAACCACTTTATTCGCCACACCAACACCCCCTTTCATGTTGGAGAGACTAGCTCTTTACTCAAAGATACTAGAACAATCCAACATGTCCTTCACGCTTCCATTATTCCAAAAGTCGGGGACCAAATCCATATCACTCCTCCTCTTTCACTTACTACATTTTACATCATGGACCATAGAGAGTTTAATGTTACTAACCTTATCTTTCGGTACATTGATCATTTGACAATAATCTGCAATCCAGGTCATAAGAGGAAACCCAACCTTGCTTTAGGACACATCATTTCATATGTTCTTGAAACTAAATACAATCTTCAATATCCTACTCCACCCAACCATCCACCTCCCTGCTATAGCATCTTATTTATACCATTCATGATTGATTGAGGAAATTTGTGCATAACGATATGTTTAGGATTGTTCGCTAGTAAAAAAACGTTTTCATTATTAGAATGAATTTTAATATTATGTATAGATTTGTTACCAAACCAATTTCATGTATTCATTGAAAATTTTACAATGTATGTTTGAAACTATGTAGTGTAAGAAATAATGTCTATATCTTCGTACAATTCATGTATGACGTTCTTCTATATTTCATGTTAATGAATTTTCAGATGCTTCATGTATAACATGGTTTACCCATAATCTCCTTCACTTATATCAATGAGTTTTTATATGCCTTAAATTTATTCTTCTCACGCACTCTGTGATAGCAAGTTTCTATATACTCCCTATGTAGATGCATGTGTTGTTCCAGTAAATCGCTATGTGATTCATGTATAACTTTTCTTTATGCTTTATATTAAAAAAATTTCACTTTGTTTATGTTTTAATGTATGACATGTATTTGACTGATGAATCTGAATTTCTTAGTTATTAGATCACTATCAACTTGCTTCTCTTTTTTAATAGTGCCTGCTCTCA
>NW_021404418.1:0-275 GCF_001605985.2 Dendrobium catenatum | reverse complement strand
TATTAAATTGCATAAATGAATAAATAAATATTTTATATGAAGTGATAAATGATAGAATTTGAAGTTTCATATAAGAATATTGTAGATTAATTTAAAATTTATAAATGAACAGTCAAGATTTACTATGGGTGGAATCCCAATAACAACCTCCATGTAGGCATTCTCGAAAAACATTCATAGAAAATCAACTCAAGCAACACCACAAAAACATGATAATCAGTAGGTATTATGGCACAAGCAATTATGCAAAAGAAACACACACTCACTACAAACAA
>NW_021404417.1:0-257 GCF_001605985.2 Dendrobium catenatum | reverse complement strand
CCCGCTAGAGCGGGGGGGAGACCTTCGGTCGCCCCCCACCATCCCCAGAGCTTCTCTCACTACAAATCGCCTAGAGAGAGAAAATGTCGGGCGGAAATGACGCTTTGAGAGAGAGAGAGAGAGAGAGAAAGAGAGAGAAAAAGAGAGAGGAATCGAAAGAGAGAGAGGGAGAGAGAGAGATAGACAGATAGAGGGGGAGGGAGAGAGTGGAAGAGAGAGAGCCGAATTTCTGCATTTGCATTCCTCAAAAAACTATT
>NW_021404416.1:0-853 GCF_001605985.2 Dendrobium catenatum | reverse complement strand
ATAAGAGGAAAAATGATAAAGAGATGAAGTGAATTAAGATTGTTTATAGTAGCCTTTTTAGTGCTTTACTCTTTAGAATGTTTGTACATTTATGAATGACTATTATTTTTTACTATTTTTTGAAAAAAAAAGAGTTAGATTTTGATATTTATGAAAAAATTATTAAGTTTTTCAAATGAAAAAGATTTATTATTTTCACTACTTAAAAAAAATCTAATTTTCTAACTATTTTTACAATTATTTCTACAAATAATTAAAGCCACCCACACAATCCCTTATATTTTGAAATATTGGAACTTAATCACCAAATTGAACTCCAAAATATTTTAAAAAAAAAATCAAAGCGCAAATCCCTCTTTTGATTGAATTTGAATGAAAACTAAAATTCAATCGAATAATTAAATCCAAAATTAAGATAATTTTAGGCCATTTGGCTTGGGTTGGGTCGGGCTTGATACCTCCTAATTTGACCCAAATTTGGCATGGGCCCTATTCGTTCGATTCATTATTTAAAAGTAACAAATGCCGACCGACGCGGTTAAGTGGCATATGTGGACCCTACGGGCTGCAACAGCACGTGGCTTAAAATAATTGGGCTGCTCTCCTGTTGCCTGGGGCCCATATTTCACGGAATCAAACTGAATCAAAGATCATAAAAATCATCTACTAGATTATCAGTCTCATTGTCTTTCTCTTTGGCCTTTTTCTGCTACATTTTGGGCATTATAATTAATCAAATGAATTTTGCATTTTTTTTATAACCATTTATTCAAATTATATTAAAAAATATAAAAGCGGAACCAAATAAAATTTAATATTGATACATCATCACAAAATTAGCTTGATCAGGCAC
>NW_021404415.1:0-840 GCF_001605985.2 Dendrobium catenatum | reverse complement strand
CAGAAGAATAGTGAGCTTGATAGAAGTCTAAGTACAATTAAAGACCTAAAAATAATTTGATTGTACAATTAAATATCCATAAATCCAATTAAGCTAAGGCAATCTAGTCAAAGATAAATCAAGAGATAATAAACAAGAAATTCATTCAAATAGACAAATAAAGCCTAACAATCTACCATAGAGATCATTATTTATGAAGTCGGCCCTAAGCCCCTAACGAATATATATATTATTTGTTGTAATAAATATATTATTGAAGATGCTAAGGCATATAGTGATGAATTTCATGACTAAAGTTTGCATGAATTTTGATGCAATTTGTCAAACCATTTGAAGGTCAATAAAAGCTATAAGGAAGCTCAAAGAATTTAAGAGTACATTAAGGTTTCGTTTGGAACAATATTTTTATTGCTTCTTAAACTAGCTTTTTAGTACAAATGTCGGGAGTTAGTTTAATAAGCAGTAAAAAAGTTATCCCAAATGAAGCCTAAATGTTGCTTTAGAAGTTATTTGATTAAGGACATGTGAGCTATTAGGATACTTAGTTTTGTTACTTGCATTTTAGTTAACTTTTCACTCAAATTCTCAACCGCAAATTAATTTATTATATGTTATAAATTCACTCAAAAAAATCAATATTCTAATTAAACACCCTGAAAATTAATTAAATAACGTATAGAAAATTCTTATGCCAATTTGATGATTATACTTAACAATTTTTGTTAAACTAATTTTAATGAAAATTATTACTAATTAAATATTTAATTTTCTTTTACAAACAAATCAATCAATACTTTTATTATTATTAAATCTGAAATATTCTCATATCCACAATAATAT
>NW_021404414.1:0-328 GCF_001605985.2 Dendrobium catenatum | reverse complement strand
CAATCCATTTTTCCTTACAAAAATCCTAAAATTTTTTATTTTCAAATTCTCCTTCGTGATCACTCTGGATTATAAAAATCTCACATCCTAGTTTGCTCCGAATTTAAGTAAAAAAATTTCTAAATTTTTCAAATGATTCACTCTTATGATATAAGAATTTAACCCAAGTGAATCTTGAAAAATCATTAATAATTACAAATCAGTATACCTTCCCTCCTAAACTTAAAGTTTCATCTTGTCCAAAAAGATTAATATGAAAAAATCTCAAAAGGTTTACTAGTTCTGAGATCCTTATTGGACTGAAAATAGGACTTCACCTATTTTTCTA
>NW_021404413.1:0-246 GCF_001605985.2 Dendrobium catenatum | reverse complement strand
AAAAAAAAAAAAAAAAAAAATCAAAGTGTAACATCTCTAGTCCTATCAACAAGAATATCCATGACTAAAGCAAAATGAGGGCTTCCCAAAATCAACCTACCATCCATGACTAAAGCAAAATGATATGTGCAAAGATTACTGAGAACATTCATGACTAAAGAAAAATAAAAAAAGTAAATGCACAGAGATCACCTTTGGGCATCGGCGGTCGGACTGAGGGTATCAATAGGAGGACTAAATGCGTCG
>NW_021404412.1:0-217 GCF_001605985.2 Dendrobium catenatum | reverse complement strand
TATTATACATCAAGGTTTTTTGTTTAAGGGAACTAGACTTTGCATATCTAAGAATTTTTTAAGAGAACAACTTGTGAGAGAATTATATAGTGGAGGTTTAGGAGGACATTTTGGGCAAGGGAAAACAACTGCTTTGGTTGAAGAAAAATATTTTTGGCCTCATATGAGAAAAGACATTGTTAAGCTAGTTAAACAATGTAAAATATGTCAAGCTTTT
>NW_021404411.1:0-2299 GCF_001605985.2 Dendrobium catenatum | reverse complement strand
GCATGGATTTCCTGATCTGTATTGATTTATTGATTTCAGATCGATTTATTGATATTGATGGATTTATTGAATTGATTTATTATTGAACGGATTTATTGATTTATCGATTTCTGCTTTATTGAATTGATCGGATTTGCTATATCGTACGATTTTATTAATTTCATCGATTGGCATTGATACTACTGAGCATTGATATGGACATGAATAGATATAGATATTGCATTGATAGCATGGATATGGACATTGTATAGATTCATTGATATTACTGCCTATGGATTTTATTGATTTACTATCGCTACTGTTTCTGCACCGTATTGACTGTTTTATATATTCATTATTCCGTATTGCTTTTCTCGATTGATTTCATTGATTAGATCGTATTGATTTGATAGCATCGATTTGATTGACGGATATTGATTGATTGAGTTGATTTATCGTTTTGCCTGCCGCTGCATTGACTGGTTTTATTGACTATTGATTTCCGGATTGCATTGACTCATTGACCATTGACTGATATGGATTTGATAGATTGACATGCATATTGATAGCATCGCCGTGCTTTGATTTCAGTTGTAGGCTTTGGTGACCTGCTGGGCTTTGTAAGCTCATTATATGTGGTTGAAATTTTCAGGTCCGAGCGAGGCAACTTGAATGGAGTTCGATCAGAATGTCAGACGAATCCTTTCACTATTGATATCTGGGGCGTCACAAGAGGTCAGAAAGACTGTAGTTGGCGGGCGACAGAGGTCGAAAAGACTGTAGTCGGTGGGCGACATAAGTCAGGAGGATCGTAGTCGGCAGGCGATGGAGGTCGGAAAGACTGTAGTCGGTGGGCGACGTAAGTCAGAAGGACCGTAGTCGACGAACAACATAAGTCAGAAGGACCGTAGTCAGCTGGCGACGGAGGTCAGAAGGACAGTTGCCTAGCGAGGGAGGTTGGAAGGACTGTGTCTGACGATGAAGGTCAGAAGGGCGGCGTCAGGTAGAAGTCCAACAATGGAAAGAAATCCATATTCGGATATACGTCCAGCGAAAGTCCGATAACCGGTAGAAGTCCGGCATTGGGTAGATACTTGGCGAAGAGTGAAGGTCAGGTGTCGGGTAGAAGTTCGACGTCTGTTGGTGGACAAGGAGAACTCTGGCATCACTTGGGCGGAGTTTCGGCGTCAGGACGGAACTCTGTCGTTAATTGAGAAGGATTTCCGCATCCCATGGAAGTTGGGCAGAATTCTGGCGTTCTCCCGAATATCCGGCAGAGTTCCGGCGTATTCAGGCGGCGGGAAGAGCTCCGGCGGTGGTCGAGGAGGAGAGGAATATTCTCCTTTTCTCATTTCTCCTCTTCTTCTCTTCTTCTTCTCTCTCTTCACTTCCCTCCCTCTTGTGAAGAATGAGGGCTCTATTTATAGTTTTTCTGGAGTTGCATGGCTTGTAAATAGGTGTGAGATCAGGGGCGAATTGGGAGTGGTTTGAATGGACTGCTGATATTGAACCCTTTGATCGTGCACCATTAGTTGGACATGGAGGCCTTAATGATGTCGGAATTTGGCGATCTTAGGCTCATTATATTTTTCTCGTCGAGCCGCTCGATTCGAGTATAAGCTTGTTAAAATCGGAGACCGTTTGGTAACTCAAATTGCGGTTTGATCCTTCCAACGGGGCTTCGGGTCCTTGATTTGGACCCATTTGGGCTCGGATCGGGTCGAATTTGGTGTCGTTGGGTTTGTATTTCCGAGACTCTCAGTTTGACTGTAAGTTTGCTGAAATCAGAGTTCAGGTGCTTCCGGATTTAATTTTTGAAGTTTCCAACTTGATTTTTGCGCCGAGATTCATGCCCTATCAAGATAATTTCTTGATGAAGTATCACTCATAATGGCCTTTTCAACTATTTTAACATGTACCGATGAGGTCTTGACGTTGGTATTTCCTCTTAGGAGCAAATATCTCAAAAAACTCTACTGAAACGAATGGAATAACTTGCTCAAGGGAGAATGATAGGGATCAATTGCATGCATATGCCAAGGAGCTCCTATGATTGCCAACTAGGAAGTTCCTCACAAATAAACAAATCTCACACATCTCACTAAGTTACTCCTCTGAGCTTGCTAGACCAGCCATAGGAAAAGTGTCTACCCTAGGGGCTTCACACTTCATTCGACTGACACTATAAACTCAATAACTCTTCATCCCCACTACTCGCAGGTCATTATAAGATGACCTCGAGTTCCCGTGCCATGTTAGAATAAATAAATATATTAATTATGTGAGATGTCGCAATAATTATTTAAGAATATATATTTAA
>NW_021404410.1:0-444 GCF_001605985.2 Dendrobium catenatum | reverse complement strand
GGAACTTCTCATATGATGCCTTGATAAAAAGAAAAAAATAGAAAAATTAAAATTCAAAAATAGTCATTTTTTTGTGTTTTTGCTTTCTTTTACTGTGTTTTTATCTATTTTTCTTTTATTTTATTTTTTGAGGGCCTTGATCATCACCATGTTTTCCTTGGTTTCATTTTCTAATTACATCGTCCTGACCGATACTTTTATCGTCTTGGACGATAGGACAAAATCTCTTCAAATTCCATCTACTAACCTTTTCTGTGCTTTCTGTAGCTCATTATCCTGGATGATACCTTATCGTCCTGGACGATCTGATCGAACTCTATTGCAATCATGAAGATAGTCCTGGCTGGTAGAATATTTCATCTAGCCGATGCATTTTATGTGCATCGTCCTGGCCGATACACTGGAACATCCTGGACGATCCACGTGTCAGCACGTTTAAATCTT
>NW_021404409.1:0-356 GCF_001605985.2 Dendrobium catenatum | reverse complement strand
CATCTAAGGCAACTCTCTCTAATCTTATGTACCACAGGGCTACTCCAAACTTTTCACATATATTCTCGTTTTGCATTATATTCCTATGAGTGAACTCACTCATCCACCTGAGCATCCTCACCAGTAGTGTATGCATTGATTACTTTGATGGCAACTCTCTCTAATCTAAATGGCCAGTCACTTCCAAACTATTATTCTGCTTCTATATAAGCATGTAATTTTTGATACGTTGGATATACCTTAATACTTTCTTTGCAGCTCGCCAGTAGTACATGCATTGATTACTTTGATATCTCCCTAATATCCTTACCACAAATACTATGTCAGGTTTTGTGCAAACCTGAGCATATATTAGG
>NW_021404408.1:0-348 GCF_001605985.2 Dendrobium catenatum | reverse complement strand
TAATATTTTTAAGTGGGTCATTTTAAAATAATACCTTCATTAAAAATTATTGCATCATTTTAATTCAAATTAAGAAAATTTAATTGTTAAGGAAAGAATGAAAAAAACTCATAGAGCTCTCAGACTTTAACAGACCATTAAATGATCATCCTCAAACCTATGAGCCCTTGCCATAGCAGAATAATCCGACATTCAGGCCCAACGACATTCTGCTTAAGGCCCGACGTTCTACTGAAGGCCCGACACTCTGCTCAAGACCCGATGCTTTGCTCATGGCCCGACATTCTGCTCAAGGCCCGACGTTCTGCCGAAGGCCCAACGTTCTGGCCCGACATTCTGGCCCGACAT
>NW_021404407.1:0-351 GCF_001605985.2 Dendrobium catenatum | reverse complement strand
GGGTCTGGATGAGGGCAAAAACATTAAGTGAGGGCAAAATTTTTTTTAATAAGGGGGTGGATTTCAAAATTAACATTCATTATAAACAAAACTCAATTATGAGGATAGTTGATTTCTCACCCTTAGTTCAATGTGGTTCCATCCCTGGATGCCGACGACTAATGTTCTATTTTAATATTTGACATTAATAATCATTGCCACTGATTCGCTACTCAAATAAGGGTAGTGACTAAGATGATCAATTTATGTCGCCCATGCTTTGACATTCCTCATTAATGATCTGATAAGGCATAAAAAGGACTGATGTTCATTGTACATCCTACAGATCACTCAATCCTCTTAGTATTCTGA
>NW_021404406.1:0-292 GCF_001605985.2 Dendrobium catenatum | reverse complement strand
GGCAAAGCAAAATTTAAACTGGGAAAATAATGAAAGGCAAAAAATCTCATAGGTAGATCTGGTTTTTGAAGCTTCGGACCAGGAGAGAGATAATGGTTAAAAGACTTTCGTGTTTTTGTGTTATATTTTTGTTTTTATGTTTTTTTATTAATTTTATATTTTTGTTTTGTTTATTTTTTGAAATTTTTGTTTTCATGAAAGTTTTTTTTTTCTGATCAACACACACATTCACTTTTCTAAAAATGAAAAATCTACTTCATATTTTTTTTTTAAATCTTTGGTAAGTTGTGTT
>NW_021404405.1:0-289 GCF_001605985.2 Dendrobium catenatum | reverse complement strand
CATATTTTCAATACAAAGCTAATTTAGAGCAAGAACAGAGCAGAGTAATCCCAAACAAAGATATCTACCTTGAGCGTAAACAAAGAAATCTAGAGTGCACCCTTTTTTTCACAACAGAGCTCCACAATATCATGAAATACATGATAATGCAATGTATAATTGAAGAGTTTCAAGCAAGTAAAGACTAAGGACAAGATTTTATAAAAATCCCCACTGTTCAGGTGTGTGTAAAAAACTTAACAAAATTTTATCAAATTTATAGAGGTTGTATAAAGTACTAAATTAACAT
>NW_021404404.1:0-764 GCF_001605985.2 Dendrobium catenatum | reverse complement strand
CATAAGGAGATCATATAAAATTTATACTGATCGTACGAGATAATATCAGTTCGTACGGGACGATCAGACAGTTATCTCCTATTAAGATCACATGGAACGAATAGGAACTAGCCAGAAAAATTTTCTAAGTCTTATTCATCCAGGACGAAATTAAAAATTGTTCGGGACGATTTGTTATATGTAAAATTTTTGTCCAGACGAAATTAAATTATCGTACATGACGAGTTGCTCTCTGTAAGATTTTCGTCTAGACGAAATTAAATATCATCCAGGACGATCTTGTCTCTGTAAGATTTTCGTTCAGACGAAATTAAATTATCGTACATGACGAGTTGCTCTCTATTAGATTTTCGTCCAGACGAAATTAAATATCGTCCAGGACGATCTGGTCTCTGTAAAAATTTCGTTCGGATGAACCAATTTTTGTCCAGACGATACAACCGACTTAGGACGGTTTTTCTGAAGTTTTTTTTTGGAACCGACCTTGTAATAACCGTTCGTACCGGACAAACTTTGTTCGTACGGGACGATTAGCTTGTACAAAAACATTTTGTACACATATACAATGAGGTTCATTTCAAGGCTTTTAAGTGATATCGTCCAGGACGATCCACGATCGTACGGGATGATCCACTGCGTACAGAATTGAAAACTTGCAGTTTTTGGGCCGTTTTTTTTTTGTCTTTTGTATATATAGTCCAAATTAGACTACCACCCAATCTTTTTATCATTTGATCTTCGTGTCTTTTGAGAGAATAGCCAAG
>NW_021404403.1:0-227 GCF_001605985.2 Dendrobium catenatum | reverse complement strand
TTGTAGAAGAAACAAGATTATAAATATTTGATAAAGGTTTGGTCTCCTAATGCAATCTACAATTTTCCCCTATAAAAGGGGCAAGGCTACCTTGTAAGAGTCATAAGATCATTAATCTATGATAAAGGCTCGATTCTCTGACATAGGCTATAATTTTCCCCTATAAAAGGAGAAGGTTGTCCTATAAGAGTCGCAAGACTTTCAATTTCTAATAAAGGCTCAGTCCT
>NW_021404402.1:0-246 GCF_001605985.2 Dendrobium catenatum | reverse complement strand
TTCTGCTAGTACATAGCACACAGGTGAGAAAGAAAATCATAAGAAGTATTAATTGATAAAGAAACAATGAGAGCTTAATAAACTGATGTGACTCTATATTTTAAACAATCTCTACATCAGATTTATGAATTTCTTCCACTTACAAATCTTAAATCATGAAACAAATAGTCAAACTTTTGATTGGGATTGAGCAAATTAGAATAATGCAAAGATTTTCTTCTTAAAAGTTCTGCTGATTTAACTTAA
>NW_021404401.1:0-1379 GCF_001605985.2 Dendrobium catenatum | reverse complement strand
GCACCGCTCCCTGCCATTCTGTTTCCGCACAATATTTACAAAGATAACTTTAACCATCTTAAAAAAGAAAACTTCGTTTTTTTTTGGGATTTTAACCTCATTAATTAAGTTGGAGAACAATGTTTTCTGGAGAAAAAGAACCTCTTAAGTTCCAAATTTCATGTGCTGCAATGCAAGACATTTGGGTAGGTTGATTTTTCTGCATTTCTACCACCCAAAAAAAAAAAAAAGGAAAAAACAGTTCCACAATATTAAACTTAAAGTGCTGGGTTTAAACATTTTTTTACAAGGGATAAAGGTCGATATTAACAAAAGAATTGGAGTAGCATTTGAGGTAGATAAGATAATAGCATTAATTAATGAAATGCTTTTGGTATGTACAGTGTTATTAATCATTACTACGGATACTAGTGTAACAGACTAAATGCAAAATGGCTCGAAAGGAAAAAGAATAAGGCATGCTGGCATGTTAAGAACAAAGATGAATGACTTGGCCAAACTAGTTTGAACGCCAAATGTGATTCTTAAAAAGGAGTAAATACAATCAAATCAAAAAGTTGGGAAAATCCAGGTGCTGCTATTAGTGAATCAGTTTATCTGTTGATGCTGATGGTATTGATCATATCTATGTAGACAATATTTTGGCCTTATGTAGTATAGTAGTTTGTAATGTACATTTTAACGGCTCCCAATAATTTTATGTAAGCTTTGATGGAAAAGAGGAAATAAATTCAACATGCACATGCTATGGCGATTGAGCAGCGCTGATGTAAATGGAGGGAACTGGAAAACTATTGCCCATGCTACATTAGAGCATATGCCATGATAACAACTATTCACAACTAAGTCTATTAAGAAGGTTAATGAAGTACCTATATGCAAAAGACCTGTGGTGAACCATACACCACTTCATATATCTCACTACATTACAGAGGAGAAAAGAGGAGAATCAATTAGGTAGGACTTGGCTGTCATTTGGTGAAAAGTTGGAGTATGTTGAAGAGAGAGAATTTTTTTTTTCTTAATAAACCATCAATCAATCTCATTTCTCAACATGTTTTATTTGATCATAATGCGACCAATAAATTTTTACAATAATTCCTAAGATTTTAAAAATAGAACCGGACTAGCCGATTCAACTAGTTGAACTGTAAATCAATTTGTCAGTGCAATAAATTCTTAGAACTAGTTTCTCAACAAATCAATATGAACCACGTCAAACCAATCGAATCGTGACAAACTGACATGAACCGTGTGGAACCAACTGATTAACTGGTGAACCAGTGCCGGTTTTTATAACCGACCAATTTTTCTATTAAAGTATTTATATAATTTTAAAAGATTTAACTTATATAAGGAATTAATTTAAATTTAAGCTA
>NW_021404400.1:0-279 GCF_001605985.2 Dendrobium catenatum | reverse complement strand
CTTGACGAGATGAATCCAACGAGCCCAAGATTACCAAATTCCGACATCATTAAGGCCTCCAAATATCCAATGAACGGTGCACAATCGAAGGGTTCAATATCGGCCATCCATTCAAACCACTCCCAATTCGCCCCTGATCTCTCACCTATTTACAACCCATGCCACTCCATAAAAATTGTAAATAGAGCCCTCATTCTTCACAAGAGGGGGGAGGTGAAGAGAGAGAAGAAGAAGGGAAGAATAAGAGAAAGGGGAAAGGGAGAATCATCTCCTCCTCGA
>NW_021404399.1:0-302 GCF_001605985.2 Dendrobium catenatum | reverse complement strand
CATTTGATTATATATGATTTCTGTGATTATCTGAACACTGTACGGATTTATGAGTTTCCTGTCATTGCACGATTTCATTAATTTGTCATATTTTACCCGTAACTAAACACAGATACTGATATGGACATTGATACTGCATCGATTCGTTGATACTACCGATACTGATACTGATACTACTTATTTATCGATACTGATAATTGTACTGATCTTATAGCACCTGATACATCGAATGCTGACCTATACGTGTGGTACATGTGATGCACTAACCATATAATATAGAATACGATGTTTACTGTATTGAT
>NW_021404398.1:0-207 GCF_001605985.2 Dendrobium catenatum | reverse complement strand
CAAGCAATGGATTTTTAGCTATCAAGTTAGACATGGATCAAGCATATGATAGCATGTGTTGGTTAACTCTTAACGAGATGATGATTATCTTGGGCATTCCTACCAAATTTGAGAGCTTGGTGATGGATTGTGTCTTGGAACCAAGGTTTTCAAACTTGATTAATGGTTGTATTTCAAAATGGATTGTGGGGAAGTGTGGTTTTCATC
>NW_021404397.1:0-212 GCF_001605985.2 Dendrobium catenatum | reverse complement strand
AAGGGACAAGTACATAAAGAAGAGGACTTCCAACTCTTATACAAATGTTTTGGATTTGCTTGAAAGAGGGAAGGCAAACTTCCTAATGCATTAGAAAGTTTTCCCAAATCAAATTTGACATGATCTTAGGGATTTGAAAGTTTCTAAGAGAAACCTAAAGATCCATTTTGGCAACATCTAATAGAGAGACCTAAGAGTAGACATGTGATGGT
>NW_021404396.1:0-455 GCF_001605985.2 Dendrobium catenatum | reverse complement strand
AATTTAGGTTAAAGCACTATTAAGATTAAAAAATTAAAGAATGTCATAAAGTCCCACACACATTTCTAAAATAATTAAACAACAAAACATTAGAACATATATTGATATCGAATGAAGATATTACAATTTTAATTTCAAGATATCAATAACAACACAACTAAAGCAAGGAAAATATAACAATCTAAAAGAAATCACTAAACATATGAACTACAAAGAAACACAGAACAAACACAACAATCATTCAGATGGACCCTGGTCTGGAGGAGGAGGAGGTGGTACTGCACCAAAGAAGTTGAAGTAACTACTCATCATAAACATGTTGGAATTTATGACATTTATCTGGTCACACATAAATCCCATATCTTGATTGTACTGAATATCCTGTTGCTGCAAATGAGTTTCAATTTGATCAAACCTATGATCAAAATGAGCCTCTAAATTGTCAAATCTTTGAA
>NW_021404395.1:0-262 GCF_001605985.2 Dendrobium catenatum | reverse complement strand
GACAATCTTCTTGGTTCACTCATTGCTTATGAGCAAGAGGTTAGTCAAAGAAAGATTGATACAGGTGAACCACGAAAAGAGAAGAATATAGCACTAAAAGTGGAAGAGTCTGAGAGTGAACACTCACAACCTGAGGATGAAGACGATATTGCATTGATGACTAGACAATTCAGAACCTTTCTGAAGAGGTAGTAGAAGAGACACCAGCAATGAAATAGAGGTAAATTTAATAGAAATGGTAAGGTTTCTAATGAAGTGATTT
>NW_021404394.1:0-2273 GCF_001605985.2 Dendrobium catenatum | reverse complement strand
AAGGTTCATGGCAATGAATTAATTTTGAAGATACCACTAGATGCTTCCTTTCATTTGGGCAGTTCTTTAAGAAGTATCATGCCTAATGAGGATCAAATTAAACATCAAATTCACCCCTTCAAATTCAAAAAAAATCAAATCAAATTCAAAATCATCAATCATTCTTTCCAAATCTCTTTTCCTTAAGGTTAGGTCATTCCTTCCCTTAGGATTAGACCCGCTAGTGGTGGAGTACGCCCTCCGTGGCACCATCCTGGCTTTTACCTGTGGATCAGTGGTGGAGTACGCCCTTCGTGGCACCATCCTGATTCTCGCCCGCTAGTGGTGGAGTACGCCCTCTGTGGCACCACCCTGGCATTTGACTTGGGGATTAGTGGTGGAGTACGACCTACGTGGCACCATCCTAATTCACACTCGCTAGTGGTGGAGTACGCCCTTCGTGGCACCACCCTAGTTTACCAGTTTTGATCTTCTGTGTGGAGCAAGTTTCCTCCCCACATGACCATTCGCTAGTGTGATACCTCGTGGCACCATCCTAGTTTGCTCGATTAATCATGTCACTTAATTGGATAATCGTCATCGCATTCTATAAGTAAGATTTGATCCACTTCCTATAGACCCAAAGTATAGTTATCTCCCTACCGTTTGGTTCCAGGTAAATCCGTCTACTAGAGACAGTCTTACACAGCATCTGTTGGTGTGTATGCTCCCGTCCTTAGACCCAAATTAGTATTCCCCACTTCGCTTTTCCATTATCTTCCTATTTGGAGTAAGTCTTTCTATCAGCATCCTAAGCCTAAGTTGTGTAATTAGATGCCGCTCCCCTTTAAAATCCCTATTCGTAGCAACCCTCAAAAAGTGTTGATTCCTTACTTTGGTTCTAATTGATTCCCTATGCAAAATCTACAGGAGTAAGTCTTTCAACTTGGATCAGCATCATGATAGACTAAAAGGCTTGTTGGATGCCTTCCTTAAAGACCCAAACGTTACTATCCCACTATTGGTCCCAGTTCTCTTGCCTATTTGGTTGTAGAAGTTGTCCATCAGATCTATAGCCCTAACGTTGGATGTTGATTTGCCCTTGTTAGACCAAGTTAGGGACCCTTACCATTGTGTATCCGCTTCTACCTACCGAAGCTTTAAGGTATTAACCCTCCTCAGAATCAGCATTCCATTCACCATGTTGGGATGTCCCGCCGTGTGACACGCCGAATTCTACTTGTCGATGTTGTTCTACGCCATATCGAAGTGACGAGCCAGAGGTCGTCACCACACACAGGGTTCACATGTTGGACTCAGAGGAGAGGTGTCGATAAGGGCACAGTGCTCAACTCACAGAACTCAAAGCGTTAGCATCACGAGAGCCTGTGTTTAGACTCTGGGATGGCGAGACGAACCGAGCCGAACGCCAAGAAACAAGAGATAGTCCTTCAGCTGAAGTCTAGATCCCCAGGAACGAGAGCCCCTTTCTAAGCTATACGCAATGCAGTCCCGCATACGCCTCAGGAGACATACGCCTCAGATCAATATTCCCTCGGTGGAGCACGCTCAACTGCACGGCGCTCCCAACCCCACCTTTGAGAGTTTAGTCTATAGTAAGCAACATACCAGGCCCAAAGGAGTGTCACAACAACAGAGCCAAACGTAGCCAGCACTGTGAGAAGCCAAATTCAATCACACGGGAGTAGTGAGCTAGCCTGAGCCACGGACTCATCTAGTAATCAATCACCACAAGTAAGGGCAGAAGGTGGGAGACTCCAATGTCAAACTGAAAATCCATGTCCAAATCCATTAAGCCAGACGCCAACACCAAAGTGAAAGGCACGCCTCGCCAAAGACCTGGGTGAAAATTGGGAATCATCCAACAAGTGTGGCAAAACCAGTCAAAGCGCGAGCAGAGGGCCCTGTACAAGGCGATAGACCCACACCGATAGAGTGAAACCGCGATGAGCCCGTGCGGAGCGCTACCCCAGAAGGTAAGGAAAAGCAAAAGGCGTAAACAAACGGCAAAATGAGAGCCGAGGCACAGGGGCCTTGGAAAGGGCGACAAGAACCGCACCAAACCCTCGCAGCACCTGCGACTAGAGCGGATAGTGAGCAATAAACCGAGCTAGACTCAGGGACCCCGAGGCCTACGAGCCCAACAAGGACCAGTTTAAAGACCGCCTACGGGCGCAAACAGCGGGCAACCCAGGAAAACGCTGAAGGAAAGAAGCTATAAGCAACGCACAGCAGTGGCATAAGAGCATAAGACAACCGAACAGCAAATACCT
>NW_021404393.1:0-344 GCF_001605985.2 Dendrobium catenatum | reverse complement strand
TTGGAATATCATTAGGTCCAACAGCTTTTTCACCCTTTATTTTTTTTAAAAACCTATCTAACTTCAATTTTATTAATATGCCGATAAAAATCGAAATTTTTATTTTCATTTAGGGTGCTAAGGTCACTACAGTCAATCTTATTTTTACAATCTTCATTAAAAAGTTTAGCAAAACATCACATTCATCTTTGTTGAATATCATATTCTAAGAAAAATATTTTTTGATTTTCATCTTTAATACACGTCACTTGAGCTAAATCCTTACTACTCCTATCTCTTTGTTTAGCTAACTTATACATATCTTTCTCCCTCCTTAGTATCTAACATTGGCGGAGGCGAAGGGG
>NW_021404392.1:0-317 GCF_001605985.2 Dendrobium catenatum | reverse complement strand
GTTAAGAAGCAGCAAAAAAGCTGTACCAAACGAAACCTAGATTACACGAACTCTTGAACTTTTGACTTTCTAGGTTTCTGTATGAGATAACTTTTTTAAGCTTAATTCCGTTGGATTATAATTTGTTTAATTGTTAGAAAATTTTTATGGCAAATTGTAAGAAAATTATTATTTGATTTTTAAGAAATTATATTCTTTGACTTTCTTATTTGTTTCCTTCCATCTTAACAAATTATGCTTATTACAATTAAATCGCCACTTATATACCCGATGAAAATATAAAACATAATTTGAAAATGATTTTCACACTCACCTGA
>NW_021404391.1:0-226 GCF_001605985.2 Dendrobium catenatum | reverse complement strand
TCACCATCCCGCCGGCCACCTTTTCACAACCCGCCGACCACCTCACCCCCTCATTCTCCCTTGGCCATGCCTCTTTCCAATTTGGGTTGGCAAAATCAAGAGGGAAAATTCATGACAATTTGGGATTTCAAATTTCAAATTTGAAATCTTTCCTAATTGGTGTTCCTCCCATCAATTCCCCAATTAAGCCATTTAATGGCATCTTAATTTGAAATCAATCTTCAAA
>NW_021404390.1:0-1154 GCF_001605985.2 Dendrobium catenatum | reverse complement strand
TGATGATATTGAAGGCCAAAGATCTACCTCTGAATTTGATTTTATTATTTCCTCTATTGAGTAGTTGGACCTTCATGTTGTACTAAATAATTTTCTGCTTATATTTTTGTGGTTGTACTAGACATTTTGTACTAAACATTTTTATGTTATAAGCAAAATAAGTTATTATGAAATTGATTTGTTATTGCTTGTCATTTTTAATATAATGTCATCTTAACTTTTATATATTATATTAAAAAATTATTATGCCGTGTCCACACCGCACCCGTGCCCTATATTTTAAAAAAAATGCCGTGTCCGTGTCGACGTGTCCGTGTCGGTGCATTATAGCTAGGGAGAGGATCTCCTCTCCAAAAATCTGACAGCAAATTCAATTTCACCAAAAAAAAAAAAACTGAGAGGAATTCTCAGATTTTCTCTTGAGAGATGTAGATAAAATCTAGGGAGAAGCCATCCTTGATGGTGAAGAGAAAGGCTGATAAGAAAATTCCAATCCACCTATCTTCACTGGAGAAATTTGTTGGAACAATTAGGAGAAGAGGGGGGGCGGCCGAGCATGAGAGGAAATAGGGAATTTAATTTCCAAATTCCTCTTGAGAGGGGAGGGGAAACAATCTGGAGCAATTAAGAGGAGGTATTGGAAAGTTTGGCCAGCAAGGGAAAGGAGTGACGGGAAGGATTTTCAAATTCTGTTACGTGGAGATAATCCAGGGAGAATTCGGCTTGATTGGGAAGAGAATAAGTGGGGAGAGGAGTAACCCAAGGGAGGCCTTGAATGCTTCGGCTAACAGCAGGTTAGCCCATTAATTTCTTTCCCCAAATCTGCATTATCCCGTGAACATATTTTGAGGAAATCCACTAAGGGGGAAGCGGTGAGCTGAGAGGAAATTAGGAAATATTACTTAAAGTTTATTCTCAGAGATTTGGAAATTAATTTAGAGCAAAGAGATGAATGAGTGTTTCGGCTAAGTGGAATTGGGAAGATTTAAAATTATTTCCTGAAGCCAAGATGGGAGATTAGGAAGTAATTAATAAATCAAGCCAATGGGGGCAAGGTTGGGCCGGTGGCAACCTAGGGGGGAATAGGAGTTTTAATGTTTTAATTGTGATTACTTAATTGGGGGTGGAGTTTATGAAAGAAATAATTAAACCCT
>NW_021404389.1:0-204 GCF_001605985.2 Dendrobium catenatum | reverse complement strand
GCATTGAAGGCCAAACCAGCTTGCTGCCGCTGCCCACTGCCAAAGGCGGGTCCGTGCTATCACTCAGTTTGAAAGAATGTGCCCCTTTGCAGGGCACAATTCTATCCCTTGGGCAGCCAGTTATAATCAGCTGCAATAATAATATTTTTTTTTTGGGCAACACTATAGATGCTCCTCCTTTTTTATTTTAAATTATTATTATTA
>NW_021404388.1:0-223 GCF_001605985.2 Dendrobium catenatum | reverse complement strand
GTCTGTTCCGATGTGATTTGTACGATTTTTCCGATCGATTGGATTTATTTTGTTCCGCTCTGTTCCGGACACGTTAGGGAAATGTCGGGACGACATTTTTCTAAGGTGGGGAGATTGTGAGACCTCGTTCCTTTGCTGTTGCTGTAGCTGCTGGGAAAAGTGATATTTTTCCCAGGATCGTCTGGGCCGATTGGAGATCGTCCAGGCCGATCTGCACTGTAGA
>NW_021404387.1:0-289 GCF_001605985.2 Dendrobium catenatum | reverse complement strand
AGGTTTGGTTTTCACTGTAATGGAAATTACTATCGGTGTTCCAATCGTTTGATGCCATCTCAGCACACAACCCTGTGAACTCTTAAAACACTACAAGAAAATCGCAAATTATCAGCGGAATTTTCGACGGCTTTTCAGCGGATTTTTGACGATTTTTTTTCAGAAATTTTTCAACAAAGTTTCAAGCGGATTTTTTGGCGGCTTTTCCGGCGGATATTTTTCCAGCGTCTTTTCTGATGGAATCTAAAAATCTCTGAAAATATAATTTATTCATAATTTAATTCATTAA
>NW_021404386.1:0-253 GCF_001605985.2 Dendrobium catenatum | reverse complement strand
ATGAAGAAAATCCCATCCATTTCCAATTAAGGACACAACATCATTATTATCAAAGAGTTCCACTTTTGTTTCAAGCAATCCAACAAAGAGAGCATCATAATCCTTCACCACCTCCTTGAGATATAGAGAAGCCTTCTTCTTCCTGGCTCTTCTACAATTCCAAAAAATAAGGGAATCCATTAATGGTTAAGAGGGGAAGGATCCCCCACTTTGACCTTTAAATCTCCTTCTATTTTTCTGGCACGAGAAGCCA
>NW_021404385.1:0-244 GCF_001605985.2 Dendrobium catenatum | reverse complement strand
ATTTTAGATTTATCACCCCCGACAAACGGTTGCGGGTGGTGGATGATTTTTAATTTTGAGTTTTTTAGGTGATTCATTTCATTTCAGATATTTAGACATTTGTTGGGTTTGAGATTTGACCCCTCCGGTTGAGATTTCCAGTCAACACGGCCATCATCGGGGTGACATTGAGGCCATTTTTATTTTTGTAAGAATTTGGTAGGAATGGCATTTGAAAAATATTTATGAATGGACCCCTCTGGTT
>NW_021404384.1:0-294 GCF_001605985.2 Dendrobium catenatum | reverse complement strand
GATTTTCCTTCTCTATTATACTTCAAGTTGACCGTAAGGGGTGTGACAGAAATTCGTATCATAGCCTAAATTAAAATCAAATTGAAGCATAATTGGATTTATACAATGAAATAGGAAGAGATATAATGATGAATATGATGTATATAGAGCTATAGGTTGAATTAAGGTTGAATAGAACTATGCATGTATTCATTAAAGACAATAAACATACCTGCATCCAAGGCCTATTTAATGTTTTAAAATGATCATGCTAATTACCATTAATATATGTATTATATGAATTATCTCGGGATT
>NW_021404383.1:0-332 GCF_001605985.2 Dendrobium catenatum | reverse complement strand
ATTTTCCTTGATTGTAAGTTTAATTTAGGTTGTATGGCAATTTTCTTTATATTTTTAGAATTTTTATTAAATTTATTGGGGATTTTTAAAATTCAACCCCAAAATAGAGGTAGTAATTAGTATTTGTGTTTTAAGAACTTATCAAACTCTAATTATTGTCAAATTAATTCTTAGGATTTATGATGTCAGTAAGTGTGCTAGGTTTGAGTTTCATTCCTACTTGAGTTGAAATAGATTCTCTAGATTTTTTTTAAAGTTAACTAAACACAACCATATGTTTAATTCCCTAGGTGTCTCTACTATTGATCAAGGCTTACAATCAAGTACAATCT
>NW_021404382.1:0-222 GCF_001605985.2 Dendrobium catenatum | reverse complement strand
TCTTTGTCCAGACTATCTACAGAAATCCGACACAATGACTTTCAATTCTTGAGCTGCTATTGAAGAGGCTTGGGAAAATATTAATACATCATCTGCATACAAGAGATGTATAATTTTATGATTTTTGGGTGTTAATTTAACCCCCAAATGCTGCCTCTTTGATTAATTGCATGGGATAGAAGCTGAAAACACATTATGAACAAATAAGGAGATAATGGGAAA
>NW_021404381.1:0-235 GCF_001605985.2 Dendrobium catenatum | reverse complement strand
CAAATGATGTTGTTGTCTTTTTTTTTTTTGTAATTACAATTATTATGCTTTGATTGCTTTCTTAATTTTTATGTATGATTTATAAATTATGATGTAGTGTCCGCGCCGTACCCGTATCCTGTATTTTTAAGAATTGACGTGTCCCGTATCCATATCGTGTCGTATCCATGTCGCCGTATCCGTGTCGGTGCAACATAGATTAAGAGGTCCTTGTCAGCCTCGAGATTATGAATTC
>NW_021404380.1:0-221 GCF_001605985.2 Dendrobium catenatum | reverse complement strand
GAAATCAAAATTATAATAAAAAATATTATAGTCTCTTGACAGCATAACCTTATTCTACCCAATCTTGAGCTACGATTCCTCATTGGATGGTGTATGGTGTTCCTGAAATGTTAGTATACACACAAGCAAGTATATATATAATAAAATATTAGTAGACATGAATATGTGAGACATAATATTTGTTATCTATAAACATCAACTTGTGAGCTCGAGCAACAATA
>NW_021404379.1:0-364 GCF_001605985.2 Dendrobium catenatum | reverse complement strand
GAATTTTGGTTATAACTCTTTTGAGTTATAAAATTGGATCAGTTGAAAATAGTCATGATTTGAGATCACATTACATAAAATTATCATGCTACACTTCCATACTTGATCTATGTCGTTAATTATATTAATATAGTGACCATTGATGGGTCTTGTTACGAAGAATGTAACAAAGGTCGCTTTGATTCTATATTGATATGATTGATGCACCAGATTGTCTAGAGATGTTATTTCACAAAGATAGCAAATATTGAGCTCTTACGGTTATTTTAGAATGTATAATTATATGTATATATATGTGGCCCAAGTGGGAGATTGTTAGAAAATTTCCATATGTGGGCCAATATATTTTATACATATAAATAAA
>NW_021404378.1:0-288 GCF_001605985.2 Dendrobium catenatum | reverse complement strand
TTTCAACATAGGTTTTCTCTTTATTGTTTTTAAAAACTCCACACATTTTCACTTTTCATAACATAGATTTGTCAAAGCACTCTTCCATTCCAACATTTACACTTTACTTTCAACATTTACACTTCGCTACTCAAGACTTCCACACTGCACTATTCAACACACTCACACACAATTCCTTTTCAAAATACTTACAATTTAGCTTTTAGCACATACACTCAATTCACATTTCAAAACACTTTAACACGTTTCAAATTTGAATGCACGTTTTAGGCATTCCAACTTTAATGC
>NW_021404377.1:0-365 GCF_001605985.2 Dendrobium catenatum | reverse complement strand
GGATTCAATTCCCGGAGGTTGAGGTCTTATAGCCCGAGCTTGCCTCAGAACCTAAGTCTAAATTGGGTACTGAAAAAGTGACCCGAACCTAGCTAGTGCAATGCATATCTGGACTTACCCCGGCCTGGATTGGGGAGCCAGCTAAACCACCTAGGCGCTTTAAAATCATGTATCAAGTCATTTAATGTTAGAATGGGTAGGGACGTTGTTTAAGAAAAGTTTTTGAGAGCGGGGCCGACATCTAGAGCGGATCCTAATTGACCCCTTAACTTATGCTGGGTTTGATGCTTAAGCTAATATAATTAAAGATTTAAAGAGTTTTTAAATAAGTTGCTAATATGATGCATGCTAATTGACTCAATTAA
>NW_021404376.1:0-718 GCF_001605985.2 Dendrobium catenatum | reverse complement strand
ATATGAGGTTATGGTTATTTATAGGAGGCTTGGGCCTTATGCCCTTCATTTTGGTAAACTGATTGGCTCTCCCAATATATTGTTCACCAGGTATTTACAAGAGGCTTAGACTTAGGCTAAGTATTGTCATCAAAGAAGGATATGAACCATCTAGTGTCTGAGATTGCCTCCAAATGTCACCATGGATGAAAGTAAATGATTGAAAGGATTTATTAGGATGACTAAGGTGGCTATTTCAGGTGTGATTAGATAATCGGCAAATTTTACAATATTAGGATTTGTATTTGTGAATAAAAAGGGTAATAATTTTTTTAGATACATGAAATTTGGATGACTAAGTCTAAAGTGCCATAGAATTATAGTATTTTCATTAGAGAAGATATATAATGAGTGGGTTTCTTTTGTCCTTTTGTTTTCCTTCAACATTCAAAAGGTAGAGGCTATCATTTTCCTTTGCATTGTCAATTATCTTTCCTGTGATCATATTGTAGAATTTACAATGAGTAAGAAGAAATTTTGTTGTATGTTTCGTATCTTTTGTAATTTTAGTGATTGATAATAGATTGCAAGAAAGCTTAGAAATCAAGCGTTTGTTTAACTTTCATTATAATTTTTGTATTTTAATATGATGAATGACAAAATATATAAAAAAAATTTTATAATCTCACATACATCTTAATACCCAAAATGCCCTCGCATTTAACTATTGGGGTTGACT
>NW_021404375.1:0-209 GCF_001605985.2 Dendrobium catenatum | reverse complement strand
GACTTTGCCAAGCTCATTTTAACAGAAATTAAACCATTTCAATTTCATTTTTTGAAGAAGAGATATTAGCTAGATGAAGAGAAGAAAGAAGCAAGGGAAGAGTAGGAAAAATAGAAAAGAAGGAAGCAGAAAGCAGAAGGAGGAAGGAGAAGAGGGGAGAAACACTCACCTGCAGCTTATAGGAGGTCGGGACGGGAGCTGCTGTTAGG
>NW_021404374.1:0-267 GCF_001605985.2 Dendrobium catenatum | reverse complement strand
CCTAGCAATACAAAACAATAACGTCGAATACCATCATGTGAAGATCCAATACAGAGTTATACCGAGCTATACCAAGCAATACCGAGTTATACAAAAAAATATTTAGGAAACTCGGTTTTTTATATAACTCGGTATTGCTCGGTATAACTCGGTATTGACCTTCACAGAGCGGTATTCCTCGTTATTACCAAATAATATATAGCAATACCGAGCAAATACCGAGTTTTTTTGTGTAAAACCCTTCAAAAAGCTGATTTTTTTTTTTAG
>NW_021404373.1:0-362 GCF_001605985.2 Dendrobium catenatum | reverse complement strand
AAAAGAATTAAAATTCTATTTTGATAATCAAATAAACCTAACAACATTAGCTAACACGAAGTGACAATAGATGCATCACCAAACTATTAGCAACAAGCTAATTCAACTATAAGTTAATGAAGATACAACCATTCTCATAATCCATGTGACAATCACTTTAGAAAAAGTTGTTATTCCAAAAGGCATTCAAAACATCGAGTTAGCAACCAAAGATAAATGCTAGTCACTATAGCTTACTCCCAAAAGGGTTTCAATCTTTATGCTCAATATAAAATCCTCCAATCAAGACAAAAGAGTTACCATAGTTTAAATACCTCACCACCACAAGCTTAGGAAAGAGCTCAACAAAACTCATTATGGAA
>NW_021404372.1:0-213 GCF_001605985.2 Dendrobium catenatum | reverse complement strand
TTCAAATATAAAACTATATTTAAAAATATATCAATTTTATATTTTTATAACAAATGACTCTTTATCATGACTTCCAAATTCGCAAAAAACTTTTATAACTCCATTATACTAATCCCTTGAATCATAATTATTTCCCATCTTTCCTTTAATAAAAAAAGTAAACCTATGCCTCATTTTCCTGCTTTTTAAAACAAAATTTTAATTAAAAGTACT
>NW_021404371.1:0-322 GCF_001605985.2 Dendrobium catenatum | reverse complement strand
GACTAGACTAGGTGTCATAAATATAAATGCATAAAAACAAAAACAAAAAAAAATAAAAAAAAAACCCAAAAACAAAAAAAATAATAAAAAAATCTTTAGGACTGTTCCTGATCACCACACACTCACCACACCAACACTTACATTGACTGTGCATCGTACTGTACGATCCATATCGTACTGTACGATATATCACAATCTACATATACCCACCAATTGGCAAATTTCAGCTCTGTTGATCATATTGTACGATAAAAATTATACTGTACGTTAATCTTCCCACATAAATGCCTACCGTATTGTACGATTCCTCTTCTTCGTACAG
>NW_021404370.1:0-262 GCF_001605985.2 Dendrobium catenatum | reverse complement strand
TATAATTTGGTGCATCCTGATGAAGAATATGAAGAGCCAGTTTACTATAATGATGCTTCCTTCAGATTGCTCTTCAAGGAGGAAAAAGAAAAAGAAAAAGCACATGCCAGTGCTTCAGAAGAAGAAGAAGAAGAAGGAGCGCAAACTTCTGCACCTCAGTCAGATTATCAGAATCTGATTGAAAGATTTGATAGATTAGAGACTCATGTTGATCAAAGGTTTGATCAATTTGATGCTCAACTTATGCAGCAGCAACAAGACA
>NW_021404369.1:0-224 GCF_001605985.2 Dendrobium catenatum | reverse complement strand
GTAATCTGGGCAATTTCTGGAGCAAATTTCAACTGATTGTCCCAGGACGATCCCAGATCGTCCTGGAAGATCCTGGAGCAGAAACAGAACTTCACACTCTCGTACCACTGGGATATCAGAAACAGAACCCACATTCAGGTTCATATCCCGTACCGAAACCAAAAATACCGGACAACCCTTCTTCCACATTCTTCTCACTTCCAATACATAAATCAGACAAGAGA
>NW_021404368.1:0-285 GCF_001605985.2 Dendrobium catenatum | reverse complement strand
TAGAAAAACAGGAGTCCACCTACACCTAAAAAACATTCTAATTATGATAATAAGGCAAAAATTTCAAAATAGAGGAAAAGATAAGTTTACTCACATATGTTCTGAATAAGATTAATAATAGATCTAAATTAAATAAAATACCCTATGAACTTCTTAAGGGGAGAACACCAAATTTATCACATTTTCATATTTTTGGATTTAAGGTGTTCATTCATAATAATAGGAAAACTCTTTTAGAAAAATTTGATTCAAAATCTGATAAAAGAATTTTTCATGGATACTTTA
>NW_021404367.1:0-395 GCF_001605985.2 Dendrobium catenatum | reverse complement strand
CGTTAGATTTTGTTCAACTATTTTAGAGCATGAGGGTTTTTTAAATTCAAATCATATTCATAGGCCTCTGGAATACACAAATTTCAATTTTTACCTTCACCTCAACCCGAGAAATATAAGATCTACCATCAGAATCTTGAGAGAACCGTACTCTTCTCCGTCTCTCGCCAGATTTTGTCCATTCTTTGTTCACATCTGGATTTTTCCACATTTCATCCATGTCTTTTTCAGATACTGTCAAATCCCAGTATGCCCGTCCATCAACTAATTCAAAAGATGAGCCAAAAATCAGTTATTTGCTTCTATAAACAGATGCATGAAACGAGATAAATGTAACATAAAGATGAAGGATATAGACGCATTCAAACAAAACCTTAACTCATCATAAATAAAAG
>NW_021404366.1:0-226 GCF_001605985.2 Dendrobium catenatum | reverse complement strand
CTATAATCCCTCAGCAAAAATATTCATTATTTCTTTGTGGAAAATGTTGTCACCAAATTAGGCTAAAAGGATTAGAACTAAGTGATTATTTAAGAATCCTAATGGATCAAATGATAGAGTACTCAAAGAAAATTTGGAAAAGGAAATATTTCACATGAAAATGCAAAAGTAGCTTCTGATCAAAATTTAGAGATTTAGGCTTTGTTTAAAATAACTTTTTTATAAG
>NW_021404365.1:0-274 GCF_001605985.2 Dendrobium catenatum | reverse complement strand
TTTTTCATAAGAGTGAATCGTTTAAGGAATTCAAAAATTTTTCAACTTGGATTTAAAGAAAACTAGGGATTGAAATAATTTCTATACAAAGTGATCATAGAGGAGAATTTGAAAATGAAAGAATTGAAAATTTTTGTAAAAAAAAAGGGATTGATCACAATTTTTCTGCACCTAGAACCCCTCAACAAAATGGGGTAATTGAAAGGAAAAACAGAACATTAATTGAAGCCGCTCGAGCATGTTGGCAGAATACTCACTTCCTAGATATTTTTGG
>NW_021404364.1:0-277 GCF_001605985.2 Dendrobium catenatum | reverse complement strand
AATTATATTTTTTTAATTAATTATTGTTAATTATAATTTATTAAATCTAATTATTATTAATTTTAATTAACTTAGATTAATATAAAAATAGAATGCTCGTGCCTTCTCCCGCCTCGACATCCGAGCCCTATCGCCGGCAACCACCGGTTCGCCGGTTCCCGAAGGTATAATCTCTAAACTCAGACTTCTGTCCTCAGCGTGTACGACGGGCCGGTAGACCACCTAAGCACGCCTTTATATAGCGTGGTAGGAGGGAATCCGGTCTGACGCCTACGAC
>NW_021404363.1:0-334 GCF_001605985.2 Dendrobium catenatum | reverse complement strand
TTTAGCTTTTTTTATTGACTTTAACTCCTTTAGTTATCCCATTGGATGATGATGGGGAACTGCGCAAATAGACTCAAGCTCTCAACCTGAGGAAGGAAAGACAAATTTAATGCTTCTACAAAATTAGTATTGAGAATGAACTTGTGATTGATTGGATAAAAAACCTTGACTTTGGCTTTTGCCCATTTTGTTTTTTATGTTCCCGGCTTCCTCAGCATGACAATAAGTAGTATGGAAGATTGCTATAAATCTACAGCGCTAAATAATGGAGTTTGTTTGTTGCTGTGTGTAGAGTCATTAGGTGCTTGCATACTCTTTAACGTTGTGCAAAAGA
>NW_021404362.1:0-243 GCF_001605985.2 Dendrobium catenatum | reverse complement strand
TCAACCAAAGGACTTGGGCCACACAACTTCTAAGAGCGATGTACTCAGCTTTAGCAGTGGAAAGAGCAACAGAGTTTTGCTTCGTACTAGACCAAGAAACCAAAGACTATCCAATGAATTGACATGTTCCTGAAGTGCTCTTCCTATCCACCTTGCATCCTGCAAAATCAGAGTAAAAAAATCCAATAATCTCAAAAGAAGTTCTTTGTCTAGGGTACCAAATCCCTAAGCCTTGTGTCCCCA
>NW_021404361.1:0-292 GCF_001605985.2 Dendrobium catenatum | reverse complement strand
AGAAAGAGACCTGTTGATGTGGGCTGAATTTGAATGCCGAGGAACAGACTGATTGTATCCATTTGTTTGAGGGAAAAGGTTTGTCGGAGGCGAGAGAGTAGGTGCTGGAGGGTTGGTGGATGGTTGCCGGTTAGGAGCGGGTCATCAACATAGGCAAGCAGGTAGAGGTGAATGTCCTGTTTGCTGTAGACGAGCATGAACGGATCAGCTTTGCTGAATTGGAAACCAAATGTGAGGAGGAACGACGTCAATTTGTGGAACCATTGATGCGGAGCTTGTTTAAGTCCGTAGA
>NW_021404360.1:0-402 GCF_001605985.2 Dendrobium catenatum | reverse complement strand
TTAAAGTTTTAGGTGTTAAATATGTAAATAGAATAGTTTTATTTAATTCCCCTCATTATTTTTATGTGGAATATGCAGAAAATACGACTTTTTAAATTAAACATTCGTCAAACAAAATATTTCTTACAATATATAATGTTGTTTAACACGACTTAGTCTACATCTGAATTTTTTTTTTCCTTTTTTTTTTTAAATTATGAGTAATAAATTCTAACTCAAATTTGTGAGATATAATAATATTATTTAACCAATAGGCTATGGGTCATTTTACTTAGAAGTGTTTTAGAATTGTAATGTACTTTATTTTCTATGTATTTTTAAAAAAGATCACTCATAAATATATGAATGAAAATTTTAATTTTATATGTCTTATAATACACATATTTTGCCAAATAATACACC
>NW_021404359.1:0-312 GCF_001605985.2 Dendrobium catenatum | reverse complement strand
TTGGAGCTCAATCACCCACTAACCCACCTCCCCATGAATTACATTCATATGCATAACTATAGTTTAAAATTCCACAAAGTGGGTCTCCCAAAATCAAGGGCAATTTAAAAAAAAAATGTAAGTTTATAAGAATTTAAAATACATATTAAGTAAATAAATATGAAAGTTTAAAAAGAACATAATTAAAAATAATTTCATGTTTGTACTCATGGGAGATCGATTAGTCGCCCGAGTGAGGCTTAAAAATAATTCAAAATAATTTTTAAAATTACAAAGTATTTAATATTTTAATTATTTAAATAGTATTTAAAA
>NW_021404358.1:0-229 GCF_001605985.2 Dendrobium catenatum | reverse complement strand
AAAACTTTCACACCCTCACGAGCCTCTCGAGTCCAGGCGAAAACAAAAGTGGCACACAATTGTCAAAAAACTAAGAAAAACAAGCAGTCCTAGAGGCAATCAATTCAACACATCAGATATAAATTAGTTAATCAATAAATGTCCATAGGCAAAGTTGCCTTGCTTATTACAAACTAGAATTTTGCAGAAAGTAAAGTGGCCGGTAGACCTGTTAATATTGGACCCGACC
>NW_021404357.1:0-276 GCF_001605985.2 Dendrobium catenatum | reverse complement strand
TTTGTCAGAAATGAATGGTAATCTACTATCTTACTCTATTTCTTTTCCATTTATTTTGACTGAGCAAGAGAATGTGGTAGAAGTTAATGTGGACATTTAATTAGCTTATAAAGAAAGTGATGGGAATGGAAACCTATTGGGGGATGGTGAATTAGCTATTGTGGAAGATAGCCCTTCTCTTAGGGAAAGCATTGATGGCCTTGCTGTGAGGAGTAAAGGTAATCTAGAGGATGATAATATGTTTATGGAGGATGAATGCCCTCTAAAGGTTAGCCA
>NW_021404356.1:0-261 GCF_001605985.2 Dendrobium catenatum | reverse complement strand
CTTTTTCTTCTTCCTTCTAGATTCTTGTGAGAAGATATATCAAAGAGATCTGGTTCTCTTCCGACACTTGGAGAGTGTAAATAGCCGAAGAGTTCGCTGCCGACACTTGGAGAGTGTAAATAGCCGAAGGGTTCGCTGCCTACACTTAGAGAGTGTGAATAGCCGAAGGGTTCTCTGCCCACACTAGGAGAGTGTGAAAGGATGATGGTTCTTTACCAACACTGGGGATAGTGTGAAAGAACGGACGGTTCTCTGCCAACA
>NW_021404355.1:0-246 GCF_001605985.2 Dendrobium catenatum | reverse complement strand
AATTCCATTATTGCTCTTTCATTTTATGTTATTCATGACATGATTTATTTAAGTCAAAAGAGCTTCAAGATCAAGCTTAACTAAAGTCCAGGCTCAACCATTCAAACTCAAGTGTATATCGCATTTCTCATTTGATCCTTGTTTGAATGATCATGATGGGTACTTGATGCATGAGTATGAATTCATCATTTGGCCACTTGTCATTTAACTGCAATTCATTATTCTCATTTTATGTTGTTATCTTGT
>NW_021404354.1:0-548 GCF_001605985.2 Dendrobium catenatum | reverse complement strand
ACTTCTTTTTCAAAAAAATATTATATCCTTAGTGGATTCTCTCAACCTCTTTCATATAGGCTAACATCATTGAGCAATGCTCTAATAAATTATCTCATATAGGTCATACATCGTTGTTGGAATCTCTTAACCTTTTCCACATAGGTTAAATGTAATTGAGCCACTCTCTTACAAACAACCTTGGATATGTCATACATCTTTGGTAAATTATCTCGATCTCTTTCATACAGGTTAACGTCATTGAGCAAAGCTCCGATAAACAATCTTAAATAAGTTAAATATCCTTTGTGGACTTCTCTCAACATGTTTACGTCATTGAGAAATGCTTTGACAAATAATTCCAAAAAGGCTCGCATATGAAGTATCATTAAAAGTAAGCTAGTAGTTGATAAGATCTTTACTGAAAAGACTTCATGAGAGCAAATAATTAACTAGGTCATCACTAATTCAAAAATCTTAGAAGGCTAAAATACTCTCAAAAGGTACATATACGTACACAAAGACCTTAACATACTAAAAGAGCCTAAAAAATTATATATATATATATA
>NW_021404353.1:0-269 GCF_001605985.2 Dendrobium catenatum | reverse complement strand
GGTCCGGTTTTGAAAACCTTGCTCTAGAGTACTATCGTCCAGGATGAAGTGTATTCATCCCGGGATGATTTGCTCTCTGTAAAACTTTCGTCCGGACGAACCTTAACTTCATCCCAGGATGAAGTGAACCGACTCTGAAAATTAAGTGTTCTACAGTTTTTAAGAACCGACCTATGGAATAACCAGGATGATGTGTGTGTACGAAGTCATTTCATACCCATATACATTAGGTTGGTTTCCAACGCATTTAAGTAAAATCGTCCAGGATG
>NW_021404352.1:0-542 GCF_001605985.2 Dendrobium catenatum | reverse complement strand
GCTCGGTATTGCTCGGTATATTTGCTCGGTACTTGCTAGGTACTACTCGGTATTGCTCGGTATTTGCTCGGTGATGCTCGGTATTTGCTCGGGATCGGAAGCAAAAACGGGATCCTGCTCGGTATTGCTCGGCCGTTCGACTTTTCTCCATCGACGAGGTATTTGCTCGGGATCGGAAGCAAAAACGGGATCCCACTCGGTATTGCTCGGCCGTTCGACTTTTCTCCATCGACGATTTTCCCTTTCCACCGGATCGGAAGATACGAAGTTTGATCGGAGGCAAAAACGGGATCCCGCTCGCTGTGGAAATAACCTTCTCCATTTTGCGTCTTCTTCGGCTCCACTCGTGGCCGTTCAAATTTTCTCCATGGGCGACTTCCCCTTTCCACCGGATCGGAAGATACAAAGTTTGATCGGAAGCAAGTACCGAGCATTAGCGAGCAAATACCGAGCATTAACGAGCAAGTAGCGAGCAAATACCGAGCATTACCGAGCAAGGACCGAGTAAATACCGAGCAATACCGAGCAAATAACGAGTAGTA
>NW_021404351.1:0-221 GCF_001605985.2 Dendrobium catenatum | reverse complement strand
TGATTTGAAGTCTTCATAGCTTGGAGTTGATTTTCCTTAAATGTTAGTACACACTAGAGAAAAAATAAATCTTCCAAAAAATGTTAGGAGATATATTTACATAAAACAATAATATTTGAAATCATCAAAATAATACAAGTTGCAAGAATGTAAAACATGCAAATAACAACTCTCTTAACAAGTGTAATTAATATATAATTTTATTTCAAAATATTTTCTAA
>NW_021404350.1:0-382 GCF_001605985.2 Dendrobium catenatum | reverse complement strand
CTCATGCAGAATCATAGGCCAATTGCCTTTTTCAGTCGGATTTTATCTACTAGAGCAAGCTGAAATCAGTTTATGAGAGGAAACTGATGGCCATTGTATTGGCTATTCAAAAATGGCGGCCTTATCTATTGGGGCAACGATTCATAGTCCGTACTGATCAGCGGAGCCTCAAGTACTTACTAGCAATGTTTAAAATTGCGTAATCAGGTATTGAGACGTTTTTCGTTCGTGAGGCGAGGCGTAAGCCTCAAGACGTTTCGAGGTGTAAGCCTCAAAATCAAAAAATTGCATAAACATAAGATGATAAATTGTATATACTAATGAGTAAATAATATATAAAATATTAAAATGCACAAGATATGAAGTGAAATTAAAATATCCC
>NW_021404349.1:0-216 GCF_001605985.2 Dendrobium catenatum | reverse complement strand
GCGTAAGTACATCTCAAGGCATTTTGGGCTTAAGCCTCAAAATTTTTAAAAAAATATTTTAAGAAAATAAATATTAAAAGTAAATTTTTTATATAATGATAACATATTGACATACATATAAAATAAAAAGTTGTGCAATGCAAAGTAGGAAGTGATAAATTACATAAAATAAAATTGAAATCTAAATATTATAAGAGAAACAATAAAAGATATATA
>NW_021404348.1:0-337 GCF_001605985.2 Dendrobium catenatum | reverse complement strand
CTGGTAAGGAGATTTGAGATAGACTGTGCATTACATATGAAGGAACAAGTGAAGTAAAACAGCCTAGACTTAACATTTTATTGCATAATTATGAACTCTTCCGTTTGAAACCTAGCGAGATAATATCTGACATGTACACTAGATTCACCCAAATTATGACATCCTTGCATGCATTAGGTAAAGATATTTCAAATTCTGAGAAAGTTAATAAGATACTTACCTAGTTCCTACGATGCTAAGATAACTGCTATCACTGAATCTAAAAACCTTAATGTTTATTCTATTGATAATCTCCTTGAATCATTCATTGCACACGAGCAAGGAGTGAATCAAAGAC
>NW_021404347.1:0-221 GCF_001605985.2 Dendrobium catenatum | reverse complement strand
AACAAATCTAAGTGTGTGCAATAGGTTATGTGATTTTGATATGTCCTAGGTCAATTATTGGCTAAAGTTTTTTAATTGATTGAATTTTAATTTAAAAATATTGACTAATCCTAAGGTGAGGTGTCACTAAGTTTTCTATGTTATATATTTCTATCCTAAAATGTGCATACATCCTAATTCTAAGTTTTCTAAGACTCAGTCCTTAATTTTTGTCCTTAAGT
>NW_021404346.1:0-234 GCF_001605985.2 Dendrobium catenatum | reverse complement strand
TAAAAACAGGCTTGTAAATTTTTGTATTAGAAAGTAATAAGAAAGTTGTCTCAAATGAAATCTCACATTTAACTAGGCTTCTTCTATGACAGATTTCTTTCTGCTTTAGGAAGAAGTTTCTTAATACATTTTTTTTTAATTTAAACTATTTGTACTAGAAAGTTGCTTCCTAAAGTAGTAAGAAAATTGTCCAAAATGAAGCCTTAGTTATGATTTTAAGCCTCAGGGTTGGTT
>NW_021404345.1:0-281 GCF_001605985.2 Dendrobium catenatum | reverse complement strand
CTGCAATCCTGCCAGCTAACAGTGGGGTCAGAGAAAGAGCCTTAATCCTTCTGCTGAGCCTTTCGTACATTGTTAATTCAGGCTCGTCACTTTTTACTTTTACAATTTCTTCCTCAATGTCACTGTCCTCTTCTAAAGTGAGATCAAACTTTGGAGAAGTATTTACATTTTTGTAATTGAGGGAGAAGGCAGCACCTTGGTCCTTGGACTCAATATCGGAATATGATTCCAAATCGATATAAATAGGTGTTGTTCTCCTCTCTAATGAAGCACGACCTCGG
>NW_021404344.1:0-284 GCF_001605985.2 Dendrobium catenatum | reverse complement strand
GACCTTTTGTAGAAGCCACTGACTTAAAGCTTGAGGTTTTTTTCAGCCATTTTAAGTATGCCTTTTTGGTAAAAAATTAACTTTACTTGTGATTATTTTTTTAAGATTATAAAGAATAAGAAGAAAATTTGATTAGTATTAAATGATGTTAAATGAGTTAGCCATTAGATCGGTATGCATAGAATTTTAATAGAATCTAATTCAATATCAAAGCTGGTCCTCAAAGAAGTCTAAATTTTATGAAAAAAGTTGTCAAAAAGGAGATACTTAAACAGCTTGATATT
>NW_021404343.1:0-363 GCF_001605985.2 Dendrobium catenatum | reverse complement strand
TAACACGATTTTTATATGAAAATTTTCTAGAAAATTATATTAGAAAATAATAAGAAAGCTCTCTCAATCAAAGCCTTATTTTATATTTGACTGATTATGTTCAAGTTTTTCTTAATTTTGATTAAGGCCTTATTTAGGATTGCTTTCTTACTGTTTCTTAAAATAACTTTGTAGTATAAAAATTAATTTTTTTTTGTACTGAAAAACTAGTTTAAAAAGCAGCAAGAAAGACGCCCCAACCGAATCCTAAGTTTAAGACTTTGTTTGAGATAAATTTCTTAATTTTTTTATTTTTCAGACTATCATTATAATATATATATTATCTATTAATTTAACTACTAATTTTTACTGTTTTTAAGAAAT
>NW_021404342.1:0-289 GCF_001605985.2 Dendrobium catenatum | reverse complement strand
CTATTAGCAGAATAGTTACAATGATAACAGCAATAGATTATAATTGTCTAACAATCTACAACTATTATAACTAAATAACACCATATTTATTTCTTTCCAGGTGTGACAATTTCACATAATTCATACCATCCAATAGGGCCGGGTCACGGGTCGGGTTCGGGTCCAATCCGAAATTGACCTGATACTATTCAACCCATCCCGAACCCGATCTATTTTTGCAAACGGGTCGGTTTTCCGAACCCGAATCCGACCCGCTTCGGGTCCGGGTCAACCCGAACCCGAATCGATT
>NW_021404341.1:0-228 GCF_001605985.2 Dendrobium catenatum | reverse complement strand
AATCTCACTCCGCTGGAACTTATGCACAATCGGACACCGGATTACAGCCATCTTCGTACCTTTGGCTGTGCTTGTTTTCCCCTCATCCCATCTTCACAACGACATAAACTTCAACCCACTTCTGATTATTGTGTTTTTCTTGGATACTCGGACGTTTACAAGGGCTACAAATGTTTAAACATTAATACTAATAAAATTATAATGTCCCGACATGTTAAGTTTGATGAA
>NW_021404340.1:0-310 GCF_001605985.2 Dendrobium catenatum | reverse complement strand
AGATATTTTGCTAACTTTTTAATGAAGATTGTGAAAAAAAGATTAACTATAGTGACCTTAACACCCTAAATGAAAATAAAGATTTATGTTTTTATTGACATATTAGTATAACCAAAATTAGTGAGACCTTAAAGAAAATGAATGGTGGAAAAGCTGTTGGACCTGATGATATTCCAATAAAGGTGTGGAAATGATTAGGAGATGAAGAAATTTTTTGACTTACTAAACTTTTAATATTATTTTGAAGACTAAAAAGATGTCAGATGAGTATATAATGAGTGTGTTCATTCATATTTTTAAGAATAAAGGT
>NW_021404339.1:0-278 GCF_001605985.2 Dendrobium catenatum | reverse complement strand
AAAGGAAATACAAGGTCCTTAAAGGAGCCTCCAGCTCCTTACTGCTCTGACGAGCTACAAGAGAAAACAAAAAAGATCCTAAGAGCCGGATTTTCCAACTAAGCACAACAACAAGGCAACCTAATAACATTCTAAAAACCCAAAAAGGAAGGAAGTAAATGAACATATTCAGCACCGCCTTCCCAACCAAAAAAGGATTCTGCACAAAATAAGAACGTGTCTCCAAAAACCTGAAAAATAGGTCTCCAAAAACCTGAAAAATAGGCCTACAAGAACAC
>NW_021404338.1:0-930 GCF_001605985.2 Dendrobium catenatum | reverse complement strand
TTCCCCGGCGACTAGTCCTCTCGGCATCACTTGTGTGCTAGTGACATCCTTAAGTGTGCTTGCAATCCTCCTCCGCTAGCCTCCACTTTCAAGAGTTAAGTGAAGGATCTCTAGGTGAGGGATCTAGATTTTAAACTAAAGGCTTTTGTTATATTTACAATTTGTATTACCTATTAATCATTGGTTGTTATTTTGCAAGTCCTACTAATCTCAAAGTGTAACCTATTGCTATTGCTTAATCACTCATGTCATCTTCTTAAACTTTCATTTGAGTAAACAAGAGTTTATTGGCGGCAAAGAAAAGTTCTTCACCTTTATTAATATCTTAAGTACAATTCTTGTATTTCGCATTTAGTATCACATCACTGAATGCATTAGAGATTTACGAGCAAGGTTTGCCATTGTCAAAGAAAAAACATGAGCATTTCAAGGGCAAAAGTTCAAATCCATAAAAGGGCTAAGAATGCACTACAAGTGGCAAGTAAAAGAAGAAAGAAACATAATTGCAATGTTGGATTGTGTAATACAATGACTAAGGGGCTGTTTGGTATCGGATTTATTCCCGGATTTAAGTCGGATTTACGCTAAATCCAGCCAAACAGTTTTTGTGCACTCATTAAATTCCGGGATTCCGTAAATCCCGAATTTAGGGATTTACGGCTTGAATCCCGAATTTACTAAATCCCTCTGTTCGACGGATTTAACGGGATTTAGCCGAAGAAGCGCACGAAAGGGAGAAAGTAACCTTCACAGCTAGCGAGGTCCCGTTCTTGCTTCCGATCAAAATGTCAAAATTTCTGATCCGACAGGAAGGGAAAGACGTAGAAGGAGCGAAGTTGAACAGCCACGAAGGAAACGAAGAAGCGACGCATGCAATCTCTACACCTCCTGCAAAGCAACGAAGCCTAACAGCAACGACTAAAAGAGAAG
>NW_021404337.1:0-217 GCF_001605985.2 Dendrobium catenatum | reverse complement strand
TTGGATGCAGGTTAGATGATAGTGCTAAATGCTGAAGACTCAGAGAAAAGTGGCTTAGTTGGTGATGAAAGTGATGACTTATCAAGTAAATTAAAAATCCCACCAAAGCATAAGCATCAACAAAAGTTGAACAAAGGTAAAAATGGTAAGAATGTTAAGATTTCTTCTAACGTTGTTTGCTTTGAATGTAGGAAGCTTGTACACATGAAAGATCAGT
>NW_021404336.1:0-274 GCF_001605985.2 Dendrobium catenatum | reverse complement strand
CTTTCTTATAATTATGTGTTGGGGATGATGAGGAGTAAACAACACAACGATGAAACAAGCAAAAAAATAAAAACAGGAGAAATAAAGGACATCATGATTAAATTTTGGAAAAAAATTATGAAGCTAGACCACATCAAGAAATCCTCTATGAAAATTGGGAGAAATAAGTGCATATATCTCTTCTCTCTAACTCTTTCCTTACTCTTCTTCTCACATGCAACATTTTCAATGTCTACTTCCACAAAATATAAGAGGAAGCAAAGTAAAATAACAA
>NW_021404335.1:0-310 GCF_001605985.2 Dendrobium catenatum | reverse complement strand
GGGATTTCAGCAGGGAAGTCTTTTGGCTTTTCTTGGGAGAGGGACCCAAATTTGAGCAATCAAAAATTTGGGAGAGGGACAGAATTTGAAGAGTTTTGGACAGAATTTGAGCAGCTTTTTGGGGACTGTTTTGATGGCAGTTTTGGGGAGATTTCCAAGAGTGTTTCCATTGTTTTCAGTGCAGTTTTCCTACAGAATTCCTGCAGTCTTTTGGTCTTCTTCTTAATAACTTATGGCCTTCTATCTCCTTATTTTAATGGCTTTAAGTATTGCTTTTTGTGATAAAAAATTTGGGTCCCTCCCCCAAATT
>NW_021404334.1:0-300 GCF_001605985.2 Dendrobium catenatum | reverse complement strand
TCTCAAATTTATTTTTTTTTACAAAAGAACTACTTTAAAATATAATAAGAAAATCATAAAAAAAGTGCTTAAATCTAATTACAAGTCATATTTACACAGGCGGCTCGTACAAGAGACAAATTTTCGTCCATGAAGGTCAAGTCTCTTCTTTTTTTTTGGACATTTAGGTCATTTAAGGCAAACTTATACACAATGCAAACACAAAGACTGTGTGTCAAATCTCTTAGCTGGAAGTGTCAAATCTCAACCAAGAGACCGAGATTAGCTGTGTGTCAAATCTCTTCTTCAAAAAGCCAAGTA
>NW_021404333.1:0-324 GCF_001605985.2 Dendrobium catenatum | reverse complement strand
ATTACAACTTTCGGGTTATAAACACATGTTTCTACCTAAGATAATTTAGCCTTCATATTTGCATGAAAGAATAATGATAAGTTGATAGTTCTGAAATTCTAAAAAAAAAATGTGGAAGATTTTCATGAACTCTACCAAAAGCCTTTCCCATATTCAAGAGCAAGTAACTAGCTCAGTTACGAGTCCTCTGCAATTGGACTGAATTTGTTTTTATAGGAGGAAGCAACTAAGACAATATACCTTCTTGTCATTCATTTGCATCCGTAAATTTGTTCTGCATCGATCTATGGAATTCCTCCTTGCTTACGTTTCTTCTTCGATTTG
>NW_021404332.1:0-249 GCF_001605985.2 Dendrobium catenatum | reverse complement strand
TATTTAAAAAACAGATTTATAAAATTTAATTATAAAGTTATGAGGATATTGAATATGATTTTACTTTATGTTAATGCATAAATAAAAATAAAATGAAATATTTCAAAAAAATCATTTGCAATCTTTAATAAATAAGCACAAAAAAAAAAGTAGAATTGTGCAAGGAAATTAGTTTGATTAAAATATTAATTAAGGATGGAATTGTAGAGAAGTAAATCAAGCAAATAAAGGAGTCAAGATTAATTACAT
>NW_021404331.1:0-200 GCF_001605985.2 Dendrobium catenatum | reverse complement strand
CTTCATCAACATCTGCTAATCCAATAAAATCTGATCTTTTGTTGATAACATACATGATGTCTTCAATACTACCACGAGCTATAACCATAACCCCTTTTGTCGCCTTTCATGAATCTCTTGTGATGTCACATGGTTTGAGTTTGCAAGCAGACTCGTAGAAATAAAACTCCTCTTCAGAAAAGGAACGTGCCTGGCATTCT
>NW_021404330.1:0-329 GCF_001605985.2 Dendrobium catenatum | reverse complement strand
AAGACATATTTTCAATCCAATAAGGATCTTAGAACTAGTAAACCATTGGAGATTTTATATATGGATCTTTTAGGACCAGTTGGAACTGTGAGTCTTGGAGGTAAGGTATATGGATTTGTGATTGTGGATTATTACTCTAGATTTACATGGGTTAGATTTCTATATCATAAGAGTGAATTGTTTGAGGAATTTAGAGATTTTTCAACGTGGATTCAAAGGAAACTATGACGTGAATTTTTAATAATTCAAAGTGATCATGTAGGAGAATTTGAGAATGAAAAATTTGAAGATTTTTGTAAGGAAAAAGGAATTGATCACAATTTTTCTGC
>NW_021404329.1:0-353 GCF_001605985.2 Dendrobium catenatum | reverse complement strand
TCGATTTGTTATTTTCGTCTCCGTTAAATCCTAACAAAGGATTCTATTTTGAAGAACTTAAATAACGAAAAAAGTTGGCGCGGGAACATGACCATGTTGACACTAGGGGTGTAAACGTGTCGACCTAAGGCATTATCGAGCTCAGCTTGTCTGTTGGAAAACAAACTCGAACTCGAGCTTGAGCTCGAGTTGAGGTCGTCCCAATGTAAACGAGGCTCGTGAGCCATTGGCGGGATTTTTAAAATTTAGGTGGGATTTTTAAAATTTAAGGGGATTAGAAAAAAGGTTGCAATTTTTAACATTTAAATGAAATTTAGATGGTTTTTATTAAATTTTTTTAATATTTAAATTTA
>NW_021404328.1:0-316 GCF_001605985.2 Dendrobium catenatum | reverse complement strand
AACAAAATTAAACTAGAATAGTGCCATAGACGGTACTTTCCACCACTAACACGTTATATCCTAAAAAAAGGAAGAATGCACTAGAATTGTGTGCCATAAACGGTATTATCCACCACTAACACGTTATATCTTAAAAAGAGGAAGAATGTTAAACTAAAGGAAATAAAAACTGTCATAAAACTTGAATGGTGTCACGAAGAGCGTTATGCACCACAAGTACGTCTAATTTTAAGGAAAATAATACCCTAAAGAAACAAAAATTGGATTAAATTAGGAAAGTGCGACGAAGGGCGTTATTCACTACTAGCACATCATA
>NW_021404327.1:0-230 GCF_001605985.2 Dendrobium catenatum | reverse complement strand
TATTGTACTTTCTTTACCTTGTTAGGCATCTCCCCGCTTGTGGGTTCTGGCAGACCACCTGGCCTATAAGGGTGCCGATCTGTCAATGGGATGTTATGCAATCTCTAGGATAAAACCTATTTTCTAAGCCAAAGATTTTTAAACTGCTACATATTGATTTTGCATTCAATTGAGTCAATTAGCATGCATCGCTTTAGTAACAAATTTAAAAGAGTCTAATATTTAATTGC
>NW_021404326.1:0-1400 GCF_001605985.2 Dendrobium catenatum | reverse complement strand
TCACACTCCGGTGTCCAAACAAAAGCTACTGACTTCTAAGTCAGTCTCGTCAGAGGTGTAGCAATCTGAGAAAATCCTTTCACAAACTTCCTGTAATATCCAGCCATGCCTAAGAAACTACGTATCTCAAATATCGTAGTAGGCCTTGGCCAATCCGTAACAGCCTGAATCTTCTGGAGATCAAAAGAAATACCTTCACCGCTAACCACATTCCACATAAATGAAATGCTCTTCAGCCAGAATTCACACTTGGAGAACTTAGCATACAATTGATCTAGATATTCCCTGAACACTCTGTTCATTAGATCCATAAAAATAGCAGGTACATTCGTTACCCCAAAAGGCATAACCAAGAACTCGTAGTGTCCGTACCGAGTACTGAAAGCTGTCTTCAACACATCAGCTTCCTTCACCTTCACCTGATAATATCCATATCTCAAATCATTCTTCAAAAACACAGAAAAACCAGAAAGCTGGTCAAACAAGTCATCAATCCGTGATAAGGGATACTTGTTCTTGATCGTGATTTTATTCAAATCTTTGTAGTCAACACACATACGGAGTGTTTCGTCCTTCTTCTTCACAAACAAAATAGGTGCTCCCCAAGAAAAAACACTAGGACGAACGAATCCTCTATCCACCAACTCCTGAAGCTAAACTTTCAACTTATAAAGTTCTTTTGGTGCCATCCTGCACGGATCTTTTGATATCGGAGCTGTACCCAAAAAAATATCAATAGAGAACTCCACATCTCTATCCGGAGGTAAACCAACCAACTCCTCAGGAAATACATCTGCAAACTCTCGTACCACTTGGATATCAGAAACAGAACCCACATCCAGGTTCATCTCCCGTACTGAAGCCAAAAATACCAGACAACCCTTCTTCCACATTCTTCTCACTTCCAATACAGAAATCAGACAAGAGAGAACACCTCGTAAGCCTTGGAATACACATCTCTCTCCTGACATAAGCAAGCTCACTTATTTCTTTAAACAGTCAATCTGAGCCTCATACAGACTCAGCCAATCCATGCCCAAAATCACATCGTACGAAGAAATCGGCAACAAAATCAAACTCGATTTCCACGTCTTGCCAGCAATATCAATCTCACAAAAATAAAACTTCCGGGCAATCAAATTACTTCCAGCCGGCAAAATCACAGGAAGAGAAACCGATAGCAAAATCGAATCCAGATGCAAAGCATCAAAATAACGCTCAGAAAGAAATGAGTGACTGGCTCCAGAATCAAACAAAACTCGACAGGGTTGATCAGAAATATAAATCATACCTGTCACCACATTCGGAGCATCTCGAGCCTCCTGCTGACTCAGACTGTACACTCGTGACTGAACTGGAGCTGGAGCTACAGAACTACTAGGCTCCCTCTGACTAACAGT
>NW_021404325.1:0-313 GCF_001605985.2 Dendrobium catenatum | reverse complement strand
GCTAGGTATTGCTCGATATTGCTCGGCAATAACGAGAGATATCATTTTGCAAGACCAATATCTAGCAATACCGAGTAATACCGAGCAATACCCCGGTTTTGCTAGGTATTGGTCTTGACAGAGCGGTATTTCTCGTTATTGTCAAGCAATACCTAGCAATATTTAGCAATACCTAGTAATACCCGAACATAGCAAAATCGGGTTCCGGTCCGGGTCGGGTCGTCGGGCCGCGCGGTAAAGAGTAAGAGCACATGGTGACATGCTATTGTCCTCCGGATGTAGAGCTACGTCCAGTGTCCAGACCTAATAATTG
>NW_021404324.1:0-365 GCF_001605985.2 Dendrobium catenatum | reverse complement strand
TGAAGAGAGCTTCTTAAACCCCCATAATCAAATGCTATGTTCTGCTTATTTTGCTCTCTTAATTTTGTAAACTTAGGTCTCGAACAAGCTCCACTCAAATCAACCTATACGCCCTCTCTAATCCATAATGGACACTACCTAGAGTTTATAATATTCGTGAACATCTTTATAAGATGGGTCGATCCTCTTCTCTCAACATTTATTCTTCTACATCGAAATCCATGTTACGGCTAATTTTTATTCTTGTCCTTATATGGGAGTCAAAGTAGTAAGAGCAGAATTGAGTGGCTTCTTGAGACAAAAATGCTTCATACATTGAATTTTTTGGTCGTATTTTATTCTTAATATATTTTTTCAACTTGTTC
>NW_021404323.1:0-312 GCF_001605985.2 Dendrobium catenatum | reverse complement strand
AGAAAAAATAGAACATTAATAGAAGCCGCCCAAGCAATGTTGGCATAATACTCACTTCCTAAATATTTTTGGGCTGAGACGATTAGCACTGCATGCTATGTTCTGAATAGGGTGAATGCAAGAAGAGTTGAATCAAATTTTAAGAAATAAAGTTTGGGAATTAACTACAAGGCCAAAAGATCAAAGTGTTGTTGGAACCAAGTGGGTGTTCAAAAATAAAATGAATGACTCAGGAGTAGTCATTAGAAATAAGGCTAGATTAGTTGCTAAGGGATATAATCAAATTGAAGGAATTGATTTTGAGGAGACTTT
>NW_021404322.1:0-307 GCF_001605985.2 Dendrobium catenatum | reverse complement strand
TTTTTTGATAAAAAAATCAAATTGATTAGGATTTAAATGATTCGATGCATTCTTTCGGTATGAAACATTCAAATACTCATTTTAGCATCTTTTTAAAATGATTTGTATGAATTTCCCACTGAGGCTTCATTGTTGTACGCAGGCCATACACATTTCATACGCAGGACATACGCGTTGTATACGCGGTACATACGCGCTGTATACGCGGGACATACGCAAATTAAATTTTACAGCTAAAACAAATCTTCTTACAAATAAATATCCATCAACAAATATTCTTACAAAATAAATATCCATCATACAAATA
>NW_021404321.1:0-526 GCF_001605985.2 Dendrobium catenatum | reverse complement strand
AGCCTCTGAGATTTTCTGTGAGAGTTCCCACATCCTTCCTCCACCTTCCCCCGTCAAATCCCGACTGTCAAAGCTCGCCGGCGGCGAGATCCCGGCGACCCGAAGGCTTGGACGCTCAAAGCTTGGATCTGACCGATCCAGGGCTCATTTGGTCGCGGTTTCAACTGAAGATTTCTACGAGGACAGTCTAAGTGTGCAACCATATCAAAAGCTTGGAGATCCCATGGTGAAAATCCCTTAAAACTCTTAGAATAACACACAACACTCCGCTTTAAATAGCTTTATATAAAGTTGATTATTTTTCAAGAGCTTGGTCCCCCATGATTTCTGTTCACGCCTAGGTCATGTGTTTAAAATTTCGCGAAATTCGGTTGAGTATCGAGAGAGAACGAGCCCTTTTTGTGTTTAGGGTTTCGGTTTGACCCCACGCGCGCGCAGGCTGAATCCAGACCGTTGGATTCGTGATCAACGGTCCGGATCTCGACCGCCCGCGGTCTGCCGCTGACCGCGCGGATGACTCCGCGGC
>NW_021404320.1:0-203 GCF_001605985.2 Dendrobium catenatum | reverse complement strand
CAAAAGATGAAAAATAAAATTACAGACTGACTCAACCTTAAACCTACGCGATCCTGGACTTGGCTTCCTCTTGATCGTCCGATCTTCGATTCCTGAAAAGTTAGAAGCAACAAGTAGTCCGAGAGAAACAGTGTTTGTCAATCATCAAAACATAAGACATGCAAAAGTAGATTTGTAACAATCTCCCCCTTTTTGATGATGGC
>NW_021404319.1:0-302 GCF_001605985.2 Dendrobium catenatum | reverse complement strand
CTATCTGTATATGCTATGAGAAGGGAGTTATAAGGGGACTGGATCCTATGAGATTCAGTTAGTGTCTAGGAAATCTGAAATGAGCTCAATCTTAAATCTGAAATTTGTTCTGTTCCGGATCCGAGGAAATCTGTTTAGGTGCTATAAGCACTATATATGTATTCTGGTACGATAAGTACATTTGTTCTGGTGCTATAAGCACATCTGTTCTGGTGCCGTGAGCACAAAAGGGAGGCATAAGGGGCCGGAATCCGTAGAGATTCCGTCAGTGTCAGGGAATTTAGCTATTAATTATATATCTG
>NW_021404318.1:0-361 GCF_001605985.2 Dendrobium catenatum | reverse complement strand
TCTTTGTGTATAATTTTGTTAGGTTTTTGTTCTCTCAAGTTACTTGTAATTTAACTTTGTTTTCTTAATATATGAGCCTTTTGGCTCCGGGTTTACCCAAAAAAAAATTTCTCAATAGCTGGATCTCACACTTTCTCTCTCATCAGCTGTCCTCTTCAGTCCAAAATCATTTTGTTGTCTCTGTCATTCTCCCATCTCTTTCATTATTTCTCTCTCCACACTCTCTGGCCCGGGCCCACCCACCTTCCATTAAATCCACCGAACACAAGAGAATAAAATGTCAAAAATAACAAATAAATTAAATATTAAAAAAACTATTTTTTTTATAAAATCAATAATATATATATATATATATATAATT
>NW_021404317.1:0-384 GCF_001605985.2 Dendrobium catenatum | reverse complement strand
ACAGACGATCAAAAGTTAATTCGTTTTAATGTCAGTTCAAAACCGTCCCCTACAATGAAACGACGTATGTTCGTCTGGATGAACAAAAAGTTCGTACGTACGAACTTCACATTTAAAACTGTCTTATCCACTCAACCACTGCATTCAATCGTCCCGACGTTTGAGAAAAAAAAATTTTTTGTCCTGGACGATCAATAGATCGTACAGACGATCTACATTAAAAACTGCTCTCAAAACGTTTAGAATTCTCGCAAAATGAAATTTGCACACATCGTCCAGTACAAAAAATTTCGTCCCGGACGATTTCCACACATGTTTGGATTTTATGAATTTTTATCAAACTAAAGCAAACTAAACATTCAAAATACAGAAAACAAAGACAAA
>NW_021404316.1:0-213 GCF_001605985.2 Dendrobium catenatum | reverse complement strand
AAGGTTTCATTTGGAATAATTTTCTTACTGTTTTTCTGAAGCAGTTTTTCAACAAAAAAATTTCTCGTTCAAAAAAAAATTTAACTAAAAAACTGCTTTAGAAAGTAATATCAAAGCTGTCCCAAACGAACCTAAGAATTAAATTCAATTAAAAAAGAAATTTGCAACAATTAAAGCTTCTCGAGCATGAAAATTATAGCAGCCTACTAAGAG
>NW_021404315.1:0-229 GCF_001605985.2 Dendrobium catenatum | reverse complement strand
TGGTAGTTTTCTTCATGTAAGCACTTATTTCTTCCTTAACATTGTCCGGCACTTTTGCACAGGGTGCTACATTTTCGTGTGAGCATGATAGATGTTCCTTCATGCGGGTAACACCTCCATTCACCACTTTATCGCAAAAATTACATTTCAAATAAACATAGCTCTTCTCTCCGCCGCCAATGTCAACTTGTAAACTATACTTCCAAGAAGGGTCCCTCCGCAATGACGT
>NW_021404314.1:0-354 GCF_001605985.2 Dendrobium catenatum | reverse complement strand
AATTAAGGAACAAAATTAAGACTCACCTTCAAACTTTTTTTTTTTTTATTTTAAAATTTAAGTCCAGCTTTTTTTTATGAAAAATAAATTTAAAACGTATTAAATTCATTTAAAATTAATATAATATAAATTATTCATATCAATAATTTTATGCTATTTCTAATATAATTTCGTATTAAAATTCATTCAAAATAATTATAATTATTGTAGGAGCTATTTGTTTTGCAATAAAATGAGTATAAAGAATTTTAAACATTAGTGGCTTCAAGAATATTTGTATTTGATTTAAAATAAAATAAATACAATATTAAATTTTAATGTATGAATTTAAAATCTAGTTCAAATTTGACGTAT
>NW_021404313.1:0-322 GCF_001605985.2 Dendrobium catenatum | reverse complement strand
GTGAATTCCACCTATGGTCAAATTAAGGGTCAACCTAAAGTCAAACTAGGGAGCCTATTTTTCTAAAGTCAAGGGTCAGATTCTGGTCAGTTTGAAGTATTATGGGTAATTTTCTGACCTAAAGTATATTTATTGTAATTTTTGGAAGGTCTCGGGGCCTTATTTAACATGTTAATTATGGTTGGTTAATTAAGGGCTCTAAAAACTCCTAAAAATTTTCAGGAAATTATGAAAGGCTTATAATGTCACTAAGTTTAAGTGTTGAAGTTTTCATGTCATTTCAGCATCTATCATAGCTCCTAGAAAACTTCTAAGTTCGCTA
>NW_021404312.1:0-355 GCF_001605985.2 Dendrobium catenatum | reverse complement strand
TCAAGGGGTGTTTTAACATATTATGTTTCGGGGGAAATTTTAGTAACGCTGATTCGGATTGTAGATAAGACACTACCTAGAGATTTCACTCTCATTTTGCGAGGACTTTATGATCTGAGTTCTTGTTTCCTATAGGCGCAAGCTCCTATAGTTAATTACCCATATTGATTACGAGAGAGAACTTTCGATTAAGGCTAGTCGTCGAGTGAATACCTTATATCTGTAAATATATGGTATCCGTTATATAGTAGTAGTACTGGTTTAGATATTTAAAGAGTTTAATATTTAAAATTGAAGTTTCACAATCTTGCACTTAAAGTGTGATGCATTTAGATTTTTCTGTTTAAATTTTGTT
>NW_021404311.1:0-286 GCF_001605985.2 Dendrobium catenatum | reverse complement strand
GGTCTTTAAGTTCGTTAGCAACCTCCCCGAGGAAGAGGAAGAAGACTTCTACAGATTCCACAGGCAAGGACTTGGTCCCCTCAAGTGTTTAAGGAGTGACATCTTCTCATTTGTTTGTATTGGGTTTTGTTGCGCAATACAAACTAATGAAGGTCTCCTCCTTCTCACTTGAGGGGTTTTCTTTCCGTTTATTTGTCCTTTGTTTGCGGCTTGGTTTGGGATGCTTTACTAGTTGTAGCCCTTCCCCTTTTGTCTTTGGGAAGTGGCAATCTTTCCCTTACCATCA
>NW_021404310.1:0-261 GCF_001605985.2 Dendrobium catenatum | reverse complement strand
TTTTATACTATACAATATATATATTGTACAATTAAAAAAATAATAATAAAGAGCATATTGGTATAATTTTTAATCATACAGACCGATCCAATATCCTAGTACAAGAAATTAAACTAATCGCATTATACTATCTTTATCGTACAATCGGATCAAATAGAGAATTATTTTTTAGGCTTCATGCTGGATAAACTAATTGTACAGTACAATTTCTCAATCAAACTATACAATCAGGTCAACATTTCTAATAATAAAGTTTTTTAG
>NW_021404309.1:0-213 GCF_001605985.2 Dendrobium catenatum | reverse complement strand
AAATTGCATTCAAAGAACAAATGCGCCAAACATTCGTGTTCATTGTGACATAAAACACAAATGTTGCCAATGGCCATACCACGAGATTGTAGAACATCCAACGTTTTAAGTCCTTTTTTGAAAGCCATCCAGGCATAAGCAGAGAAACGAAGTGAAGAGTTTTTGTGCCAGACAACCTTATGCCAGGAGACAGTGTTCATATTGCTATAAAAT
>NW_021404308.1:0-224 GCF_001605985.2 Dendrobium catenatum | reverse complement strand
TTATTTTGAATAATGAGAAATATATACTAGAAAAGTTTGACCCCATATATGATAAAGGATTATTCTTAGGGTACTCAAATATTGGAAAATCCTATAGAGTTTTAAATAAAAGGATATTAGTGATAGAGGAGGCCACTCATGTTGTATTTAATAACTTTGATAATTTTGGAGGGTCTATAGTAGAAGAATAAGAATAATAATAAGAAGAAGTTATATAAATCACA
>NW_021404307.1:0-1464 GCF_001605985.2 Dendrobium catenatum | reverse complement strand
TAAAATATATCTAATAGAAGATCAATGCACAAATTGTTGAATCAGGAACCAAGATTTTCAAGCGCAAGTTTCGAACATATAAAAGATTTTCTTAACTTTTTAGTAGAATAAGAAAAAATAAGCATATTTTTTTGTTGGCTCATTTTATGCCCTTTATCACTTGAATGGCTCTCTAAGCATCTTTTAATTTTTAATACACATTGTGTATTTTTTTCAATTTGGCGTCATTGCGCTTCTTTAGGTTTGACATCATTGGCCACTTTTTTTTTTAATTATTTTCAAAGAATATGTTTTCTTTCTTATATTTTCAAAACCAAAGTAAACCCAATTTATTGACAACACGAACAACTTGATTATAAAAATTTTATGGTGGATTCAACAATCTTGCAAAAGATTCTTATGCGATAGAAAAAATATAGGGAGAAGTGTTGACCTCGATTTTGCCCAGACTCCTGGTCAAAGAGGTTGACTTGGTCAAATTGACCAAGCCGGACCCCATGACCCCCTCCAATGGGTTCAGTGAGTCGAGTCGAGTCTGTTGGGCCTGAACTTGGACCCTGGGTCAACCCGGTTGACCAAATCAACCAAGGTTGACCACTTATTCCATTTAGAGCCCAAATCAAGTTTGGATGCACTTGGACCTTGGCTTGGCTCAATCCCTCATCCATATGGACCCCCTTGACTGGTTTTACCAAGTCAAACGTGGACTTGGTCAGCCATGGCTCTAAATAGGCCTTAATCACCCAATTAAGTGGATTTAAGAGCCTATTTAATGCCTAATCAATGCCCTTTCATTTTGAATTCAATTCCACGGCCCCCAAGACCGGTTTCCCTCCTATTTTGGCCCTTGATCTCATCCCCACCGTCAAGCATAGAATAGAGGCTTTAAATAGAGAAAAAATAGGTTATTTTAGGGCTCTCTTATTCATACTCCCTCTCTAGACTGCCTCAACGCTTGAAATTTTGTGTGAGAGCTCTAGAGAGACTCATCTCTCTTTCCCACGTCGAACCGGACCACCCCAAGCCGCCGCCAGCGAGTTCTCCGGCGACCTGTGCGAGAAACCCTTCCAAGGCGAATCCTGCTCGATCGAAAGGTTTTCGGAGCTCGAGTTCAACAGGAGAATTGTTACTTCCAATCACACGAGTCCAACGAGCCCAAGATCTCCCAAATCCACCATGCGGATTGAGGTATATCGCAAACCCTAGTTTAGAACACTTAGGGTTAAATAGCATTTCAAAAAGTGCTTTTTAGATCAAACCAAACATCCCCCATAGATGCTCTTCACTAGTAGAATCCGTACCTAGAATTTCATTGTGATTGATCCACCCGATCAAGAGAAATCTCAAAAATATCGTTTAGGGCTCTCGGTTTACGTTGGCGTCTGGCCTGGCGAATTGAGACCAATGATCAGACGATCAACGGTCCCGATTTGGTCATCCCGCAGTTTTATCTAACCGCGGATC
>NW_021404306.1:0-421 GCF_001605985.2 Dendrobium catenatum | reverse complement strand
TTAAAATAATATAGGGTGGTATGGATGTAATATTAAATTTTTAGGTGTTAGATATGTAAATATGATGTTATAAAGTGGTATGTATGTAAATTTCCCTAAATTGTAATGAAAACAATATCAAAAAAATTCTCAGATTATTGTTATATGACCAATTTAGTACTAAAGTATTATGATGCCCTAATTCAATTTAGCAACTATACAAAATTGATTCAAGATAGTATCTCATGCTGTAATTGTAATATAAAATTGGTCTCAATTAGTCTCTCGACTTTATAAAACCGATCCCAATTTAGGTTTCTTTTTGGGTTGGCTTTTCTACTGCTTATTAAAATAGATTTTTAGTACTAAAATTAAATTTTTAATCCTAAAAAACTGTTTTAAAAAAGGTACTTCTGGATTCAGAGGCACAAGAAAAGGAACA
>NW_021404305.1:0-352 GCF_001605985.2 Dendrobium catenatum | reverse complement strand
TAAATGGTTATGATTATTTTTGCAGGGTATAGTTAAATTATCAATTGATTAAGCATATTAAATCATGAATATTTGTTTACTATGCTTAATTAATTTTTTTAATATTTCAAATTAATATCCGTATGATTTAAAATAATAATTAATTTTTTGACCAATTATATATATATAATTCATAAGATTGGTTATCCTACAAAGTTAATAATTAAACAGTGAATCATTGTAATTTAAATTAATTAGGGTTTGATTAAAACTTAATTAGGATGATGTATCTTCAATGAGTTAATTAAGCATTAAATACTAATTTATTCATGTTTTTTAAAATATTTTTTTTAAAAAAAATTTTATAGTAATT
>NW_021404304.1:0-221 GCF_001605985.2 Dendrobium catenatum | reverse complement strand
AAAAATATGGTTCGTACCGGGATGAAACTCTCTGTATGAGATCGTACAGGACGAAATTAATTTTCGTCCCTAGAAGAAACTCTCTGTATGCGATCGTATAGGATGAAATTAATTTTCATCCCTCGATGAAATGCTCTGTATAAAATCGTCCCAGGACGAAACCTGTTCGTCCTAGGATGAAACATGTTCGTCCCAGGACAAACTGAACCGACTTACGTCAG
>NW_021404303.1:0-325 GCF_001605985.2 Dendrobium catenatum | reverse complement strand
CAGTTTGGTCGAGTTGACAGGGTCCAATCAAATAAAAGGAAATGACCCCAAACACCCCGATGATGGCCGTGTTGAATGAAGATCTCAATCGGAGGGGTCAATTCCCAAATATTTTTAAATGCCTTCCAAAAGTCCAATATCCAAAATTTCACAAATCCTAAAATCCAGATATTTAAATCTGAAATCTACCCATCAATCACTTAAAGCAAAACTCATCCACCCTCCGCAATAGTTTGCCGAGGTGGACAAATCAAAATTTACTTATGCTCACAAAGAGCCAAATGCTTAATCGAAAATATCACTAGGATCCATTCTCAAACAATCT
>NW_021404302.1:0-201 GCF_001605985.2 Dendrobium catenatum | reverse complement strand
AGCTAACGGAACTTTCCTGTCTGCAGGACACTGCATCCCGTCAAAAGTCTTCTCCAATCTCCTCAGCCACTCCTCGGCTGCTCTGGGCTCAACAGCGCCCTCAAACCTCGGAGGCTTCAACCTCAAAAATAACTGCAGGTGTCGATCAATGTCCTCAGATCTAACAGTCGAAGTTCTGCTCTGAGTCTCGCTCATCATCTG
>NW_021404301.1:0-391 GCF_001605985.2 Dendrobium catenatum | reverse complement strand
TCACCTACTTCCTAAGTCCATGTCTAGTCTTAACTCCATGAGAAGGGTATCCTAAGATCAAATCCTTGGGGTGACTTGTAGAGTATCTCCAATCTCTAGGTAAGGTCTGAGAAGGTCCAAACCTTTCCTCTAGATCTAAATTTTTTACTCCTTGGGTGACATCTCCTACTCCTTCTATGTTTTTGTGACTTACTTCCTTCTCCAAATTTTCTACTCCACTGGTATTCTCTCCAATATCATCATCATCCTCAACTCCATGCTTTTTAGGATCAGACTCATCAAATACTACATGGGTAGTCTCTTCCACCACTAAAGTTGTCTTGTTAAACACCCTAAAAGACTTCCCAACACTAAAATATCCCAAGAATACTCCTTCATCAGATTTGGGATC
>NW_021404300.1:0-250 GCF_001605985.2 Dendrobium catenatum | reverse complement strand
GTGAAGAAGGACTTAACAGCTCTGCAAACCATAGGTCTAGTAATAGACCAAGTTGTTTTGTAAAAACAAAAGTTGTAGCCATCCGGTCCAGGTGCTGAAGAGTTACAGCCATACTTAAGAGCCTCATGGATTTCCTCATTAGTAACAGGAGTGATGAGGGAATGGATAGCTTCATCAGATAAAAGATTACCACTTGGAATGTTACTCAAATCTACTAGTGGAGGCTTTGGTGAGTTGTAGAGAGCCTTGA
>NW_021404299.1:0-424 GCF_001605985.2 Dendrobium catenatum | reverse complement strand
TATATGTAGCCACACTATTGGAAAAAGCTAGCATGAAAGACTGCAAGCCGATCTTAACCCCACTTTCCTCAAAACAAAAGACTTTATCCACTAGTGATGACCTTTTCTCCACACCTGAATTATATCATCAGCTTGTGGGATCATTGCAGTATCTTACAATTACACGTCCATATCTCACGTAAGCTGTCAACTTTCTATGCCAACACATGCATAAACCCCACACCTCTCATCATCAACTCCTCAAACAAGTTTTCATGTATCTTCGTGGAACAATTTACCTTAGCCTGCCACTTACATCCTCTTCACTTGCACTACAGGAAAAATGCCTATTACTGGCGGTTCTAACTGGCAGTTTATGGACCGCCGGTGTTACCGGCGGTATGGCCGGCGGTTTAACCGCCGGTGTTACCGGCGGTATGGCCGG
>NW_021404298.1:0-633 GCF_001605985.2 Dendrobium catenatum | reverse complement strand
CTGACATCTTTTTAGCCTTCAAAATAATATTAAAAAATTTAGCAAGCCAAGAAATTCCTTCATCTCTGATAGGAAATACTTGAGTTCAAGTAATCCTTCAAAATAATATTACGTAAGCATGAGAAATCAATGGGATATTTATGAAAAAAAGGGAATTTATTTATGAAAGTTTTAATTATAATTAAGAGAGAATTATTTAGGAAAAGAGTTCCAATTTAATTTTAAATATGAGAGAGAACTAATTAAAAAAGGGGGCTGACTTTGGAGGGAATTAATTAAGGAAAGGGGGATGATTTGGGAGTGAAATAGGATAACTTATTTAGGGCTAAATATATTATTATTTTTTATTATGCAATTTTAAAAAAATTATTATGCAATTTATTTCGGCTGTAGCTTTTCTCCTGGTGAGTTTTCTAGCGGTGTCTATGTTTCGTGGGAGAGCCAATCTACCTCTCGAATTATAGATCAATTGTACCTTTCATTATTGTTGAAGTATTAATCAAACTCAGCCTCTTTCTTCAAATTCCTATGGTTTTCCACTTGTTACCTTCTATTTTTACTTCTAAAACGCATCAGTATACTCTAACCACTATATCTGGAGATATAAGTACGAAAATCAATAGTGAATCAATC
>NW_021404297.1:0-417 GCF_001605985.2 Dendrobium catenatum | reverse complement strand
AGTCGGTGGACAACGTTAGTCAGAAGGACCATAGTCAGCGAGCGACAAAAGTCAGAAGGATCGTAGTCGGCGGGCAATAGAGGTCAGAAGGACTGTAGTCAACGGGCGACAGAGGTCGGAAGGATTGTAGTCGGTAGGCGACGTAAGTCAGATGGACCGTAGTCAACGGGCGACGGAGGTCAGAAGGACTATTGTCTGGCGATGAGCAGAGGTCAGGTATTGGTTAGAAGTCCGACGTTAGTCAGCGGCCGAGGAGAACTCCGACGTTAGATGGTATTCGGGCAGAACTCCGACGTCACTTGGAGTTCGGGCGAAACCCCGTTGTCACTTGGAGGTCGGGCGGAATTCCGGCGTCACTTGGAGGTCGGGCGGAATTCCAGTGTCACTTGGAAAGTCCGGCAAAATTCCGGTATCATT
>NW_021404296.1:0-308 GCF_001605985.2 Dendrobium catenatum | reverse complement strand
CATACAGAAGCATCAGACCCGAACAAAACCTTAAGAGCAGGTGACTACTAAGGCTTCATTTGGAACGACTTTCTTACTGCGTTTTAAAGCAGCTTTTTAGTACAAAAATTTAAATATTTATACTAAAAAACAACTATAAAGCAATCGAAAAACCGTCCCAAATGTAGATAGTTGGATATGAGTCTATCATTAATTATATACTTCTTGCATATTCTCAGACAAAATAAAATTCAGAAAGGTATGATTGTACCAGGGTTCTTTTAAAGGTTGAGAGAAATTGTTCCCATGCTATCCAGTAAGTGACCAAC
>NW_021404295.1:0-317 GCF_001605985.2 Dendrobium catenatum | reverse complement strand
AAATGAAAAGCCAACTAGAATCCCGCGGTTAACAAAAAGATTGTATCACCTTGAGGCGGCACTCATTTACCTACTTCTAGGCTTGTTGGAAGAAGAAGAACCACACAAGTGATGAAACCACTCCGAGGGCAATGGTGCCGTAGATCCGTAGGGAAGGAGAGGACGGCGCCGGACGTGGAGGTGGTGTGTAACGACGCCCTTTGATGATCCACATGTAGATGGAGAAATGATCTTCGATGGACTCCACTAGAGCGGGGAGGATCCGGTCCAGATATTCTTTGACGGTGTCGTCGAAGTCAAAGCCAACGTCAAAAAAG
>NW_021404294.1:0-200 GCF_001605985.2 Dendrobium catenatum | reverse complement strand
TTGGTAAACTACCTTCTTGTACCAAAATAGAAATAAAAAAATTAAAGGTCTTAGCTATTTTATACTCCCACCAAGCTTTGTTATCAATCATTCTGACAAAAATAAGAAAGAAAATGACAACTTGTGAATGGTAGGTGCACAACAAAGTAGAGTTAGAGATAATTGAAGTAGAATTATATGATAGTCCTTTGTAAAAATGA
>NW_021404293.1:0-307 GCF_001605985.2 Dendrobium catenatum | reverse complement strand
TCATTGAATTTGCTTTAAGAATAGTGCAATATAAACTATTTATATATAACACTAATCTCAATGCAAATTTATTGATTTTATAAAGGATATTAGGATATTATAATAATGTTTTTCAATTAAATTAGTTTGAGTATTTATGTATCTTTATTAATATGAAATACTTAATTAACTACTATTTAAACTTATTATTTGGAGCTATATATTATGTGATAAATAGTTTTATATAGGATAAACACTCAAATTTAACTTATTAAAATTATCCAAACTTGTACTCTATGTTAATTATTTAATTTTATTAATTATCAGA
>NW_021404292.1:0-602 GCF_001605985.2 Dendrobium catenatum | reverse complement strand
CTCAATGATCCCTCTCAAGAGAAAACAACTTCAAAGGCACTTATAATAGTTTCTAGGACTCCTTATATAGAAAGGACATGAAAAATCATCTAAAAATGACAGATTTCAAGTTATCATGTACAAGATCGTCCCGTACGATTGAAAATTGTCCCGGACGATTTTACTTAAAAGCCTTGAAACAAACCTGTTTGCATATGTGTACGAAATAATTTCATACACGCTAATCGTCTGTACCAACTAGGTTCGTCCAGACGAACAGTTATCATAAGGTCGGTTCCAAAAACTTCAGAACTGACTCACGAAAGTGTCTTAAGTCGGTTTGATCGTCTGTACGAAATTGTGATCGTCTGGACGAAATTCGTCTAGAGAGCAAATTGTCCTGACTATAATTAATTTTGTTTGAGACGAAATTATTACAGAGAGCAAATCGTCCCGAAGATAATTAATTTTGTCCCGTACGAACATGACTTAGAAAATTTTCCTTGGTCAGTTTCTGTCCGTTCCATTGCTCTTACAAGGAGATAATTGATTTGATCGTCCAGTACGAACAATGTTCATCCCGTATGATCAGTACAAACTTTTCAAGATCTCCTTTAGTGTGT
>NW_021404291.1:0-682 GCF_001605985.2 Dendrobium catenatum | reverse complement strand
TCCAATATTTATGATTGTTGATCTCATTTTTATATGAAATTGACAGAGTGGAAAATAAAATAAAATTCAAAATTTTAAACCAAAAGTCAATGCCAAAGTCCCTCGCCCATAACCCTTTTTGAGTAACTTTTTAATCACCTCAAAACCAAACCAAATTACCTATGATTTATGATCCGTCAGTTATATATTTATTAGGCATATATCTAAGATTAATCCTCAAAATTTGAAGGCAATTTGAGCCCTCAAACCTCCAAAGCTGAATTGATTTTCAAAGGCTACAAAATCTTCAAATATTTATAGCACATGCCACTGAATCATGCTCCTTGTGAAATTTGACCTTTGGAACCTTCCCAGAACCCTTGAACATGCCCATGATCACTCACATAACATGTTAAACATAAAATTGAACTTTTGATGGACCCCAGTTGACCATGGGCCCACTAAATCCCGAAATCTCTAATGAAAAATCAAATCTTCTCATAAACTTCAACGTGGTCTAATCAAACTAAGCCATGAAACCTAATCCAATGCATTCGAAGCATCATTTGGAGTGTATTGAACTAAATCCCAAGATCTGATTTGACATGATTGACCTGATTTGTCATCGTTATATAATAGAAAGGGCAAAGATGAGGGGGAGCCTGAGAGTTGTTCAATTCTCTAATGCAATTGAACAGCAATT
>NW_021404290.1:0-251 GCF_001605985.2 Dendrobium catenatum | reverse complement strand
TCACTTTGCAATAAAATTCCATTATGTTTTCCTCTTTTAAAAAAAAAACAAATTACAATATTCTCTCCAATTTCTACTGTTTGCAGAACAATGAATTTACCATTGACCAAGCAGTGATGGCCGAACGGTAAATTTCCTGTTGAATGCACATGATAATTTACAAGTTCAATGGGTAAAACAAAAAGTTTATACCTTCAGAAATGATTTCTGGGGATTTGTGCAGATCTTTCAAACAATAAAAATAATATTAG
>NW_021404289.1:0-201 GCF_001605985.2 Dendrobium catenatum | reverse complement strand
AGGGGTTTTGCCACATATTGTTTCTGAGGAACAAGCCGCCTTTGTTCCTGGCCGTTCAATTACGACACATTGCTTATTAGGCCAAGAATTGATGCATAAGTTTAAGGTGTCCAAGGCTGTTCAGGGTTTTTTTGCTATGAAGGTGGACATGGAACAGGCGTACGACAAGATGAGCTGGCGGACACTGGAGTTGGTCATGGA
>NW_021404288.1:0-242 GCF_001605985.2 Dendrobium catenatum | reverse complement strand
TTTTGAAGCATAAAAAATATAATAATTAAATTAATTAAAAGTAATTATATTTATTTTAAGTCGAAATTATAGAAGCTGTTAATCCTATACTTGGGATCCGGTTGGATAGCAAAAGACAGAAGAAGTTTGTAAAATTAGATTTATAATAATCTTAAGACTAAACATTTTAAATTTATTGTGAATATTATTTTTCTTATAAAAAAAATTTAAAACGGCGGCCTTGCGATGACCCGGTTAGGAGA
>NW_021404287.1:0-226 GCF_001605985.2 Dendrobium catenatum | reverse complement strand
TCATTCCATTTGCCTAAAGTTTAAACTACCCTCACTTTAAATCATTTGTGTTTTAACACTCCTTAAGGGCATTATAGGCATTTTTGAACTTACGCGAATTTTAATTCTTAAATTATATGAAATTATATATGAGTTATATATATCATTTTGCTCAGAATTTTGTGCTATATTTTATAAAATTATTTGCGACGAATGCTGATGACTTTAAAAAAATTACTTAAAACTC
>NW_021404286.1:0-282 GCF_001605985.2 Dendrobium catenatum | reverse complement strand
GAAAAGTAAATACATCATTTTATATTAAGATAATCTACATAATCTCAACTACAGTGCTATCAATTATATTAATTGTTTGTTATATATATATGAATCATGAAAGCTTCTATATCATGAATTCATGATCGAAAACTTTTATCACTATTATCAATGTTACAATCACATGCAAGTACCGCATCAATATATTCAATTGCTATCATTTTTTATATGAGTATATTATTTTACAATGTTGTGGGCTTCAAAAATTTGCGCCCCGGCCTCCCCTGCGTAGAAGAGTTTTAA
>NW_021404285.1:0-421 GCF_001605985.2 Dendrobium catenatum | reverse complement strand
TAATTAGGGTTTCTGATTTTGGACATATCATCCAGGATGTTATAAATATCGTCCCGGCTGATATTACCAAAAATAGAAATCTTATAGGGAACAACAAGAGATCTTCCAATTTACAATCCAACTGGTCCCACGCCAAATACAATAGACTCAAGAAAGGAAAAAAGATTACAAACTGACTCAAACCTAGTCTACCCAATCTTGAGCTGGTTCCATTTTGCAGTCTGATCGTATGGACCTGAAATGTTAGCACATAAGGAAATCGTAGAGAAATAAATGTTTGCTATCATCAAAATCATAAACCATAGATCCGAAACAATCTCCCCCTTTTTTATGATGAAAAATAATTTCAATTTGAATTTTCAAAAAATAAATTTCTTCTAATCTCCCCCTCACTAGAATAACACTTTTAAAAAAATAGGGG
>NW_021404284.1:0-1361 GCF_001605985.2 Dendrobium catenatum | reverse complement strand
CCGTGCCCGATTATAAAATATGCAATCCGTTTGAGGACACAAAAATTCTCCAACAAACTAAGGGTTAGCTCATTATGAGCTAACATTTTAGTTCATATATTATCTTTTAATTAATATAGTTTTATGTTTTTTATGTTTGCTTTTATGTTTGTCTCTTGGAATTCCAAACCGGCTTTTGGAATTCCAAGAGATGTCTTTTCCCATGGTGACCCTTTGGATTCCACCATTGCTTTTTAGTTTTTTGTGAATGTCCCTTGGGATCTCACGGCTGGCTCCTTGTTCCGTGTCCGCCCTTCGGTTCCCGCGGCTGTGGCTCTTTGGTCCGTGCGGTTCCCTTCGTCTCCCGTGGTTGTCTCCTTGGTTCCTGGTTTGGGTGTAAACCGAGAGCTTTGGGAGGAGATTTCTATGCTTTTTAATGTTTAGTTTTAAGTGTTAATTAAGTGTTTGTGTCCTTTTGTATTCCCCTTTCATACCTATAAATATGGGGGGCTTTGTAATGTTTTGAATAGTTGAATGAAATTTGATTTTTAAAAAAAATCAGTTAACCTGCGGGTTGCTCGGAAATCCCGCGGGCTCTTTCCAACCTTCTTTTCTCATCCCCTCCGAAAATCCTGCGGGCTCTTTCCAACCTTCTTTTCTCATCCCCTCTCGAAATCCTGCGGGCTCTTTCCACCCTTTCTTCTCGGGCTTCTAATATCTTAGTCTCTCCGCAAGTGCCACTCCACCTGTTTCCTTCTTCTCAAAGTGCAACAACTTTAGGGTGTCTGTCGTGTTGTTTGTAAGTCGTCGTTGTAATTTCTTTTGTTTAATTTTATTTGAAATATAAGAGTTTGTTCTTCCCTTTAATTTGTTCGTCTCTTTTCTAGTCTTTTCCCTATTTTCGTCGTTAGAAGTCCGTCGTCTCTCTTGTGGGCGAAGGGTATAGGCTCCCTGTATCTTTTGCCCGCATCATTTGGTATCAGAGCAAGTTAGGAAATCCTAGGTTTGTGTGTTGGTCAAATTGAGTTGTCAAGTCAAGTCTTGTCGAGAGTTTTGTGAGTCTTGAATCGTAAAAGAATTGTGAGTCTAAGTTTAGATTTTAATTTTTAAGTATTTTTTTTATTGAGTCAAAAAATGGAAAACCCTAAAAAATATGGCATCATTCATGGAGGAAAGCGAGCAACACGATCCTAATGTCCCGCTCCCGTTGGACAGGTGGATTCCTACAGAAGGTGACTCAACGGACCCACTTCAAGATCGTCTCTACAAACTGCAATATCACATGTTCCTATGTGATCAAAAGTTTGAAAAATATAAAAGGTATCTGCAACAGCAATTTGAAAACGAGCAAGAGGAAATTTTGAAAAGGTTTGGTGAAAAAC
>NW_021404283.1:0-229 GCF_001605985.2 Dendrobium catenatum | reverse complement strand
CGAAAGCATTATGTTTTCATTTTATTTTTAAAAATATCAGGCCATTTATATGAAAATTTTTCGCCCTGTAAAATGAAAAACAATTTCCGCCCTTGCTCAGGATTGTGTTTTGCTGTTCATACTTGGAACTCAAAGGCCGAAGCTACTCCCAGCTCTCATCCTCTCTTTCAAGCTACCGCCCGTGGCTGTAACTTCGTTTGCCTTTTTTTGCTCTGAAAAACTCATTTCC
>NW_021404282.1:0-415 GCF_001605985.2 Dendrobium catenatum | reverse complement strand
AGGGAAATGCTCGTCGTTGTAATTTTATCACTTGTGTTCAATTTCCCCTCTGAAGCAATTTTACCTCTTTTATTTCCTTTCGATTGTGAAGCAGGATCTGTGTTGCTGAAAGGTTTGAAGACCGTTAGCTGCATATAGTGAGAGAGTGATACTATTTCTTTGTTGTCTGAAGTTTAGATTAGCCTTCCAAGTTAGGTAATTTTTGTAGGACATTTCCCTTGCTAATTTTCCTTCTTGATGGGAGATAATTTTAATGTGTGTGATTGTGATTTTGCTTTCACTCTTTCTGTCTGAAATTTTAGTGGTTACATTCAAGGAATTTGTGAGCTTTGATGTTTGTGTTTGTTTCTAGAAGATATTGATATCTAGCAAGGTTTTATTCTATTTTTTATTTTTCTTTTTTAGGGCTCATTCG
>NW_021404281.1:0-544 GCF_001605985.2 Dendrobium catenatum | reverse complement strand
AGAAAAACTAAGTTTAAAAACTTTTTGAATTTTTATCCATGGCTAACTTTAGGAATCGTAATACAACTGAAGGATATTCTAATACACCACCTGCCTTGTTTGACAACCTTCCTTTTGATTTTTGGAAAACACGCATGGCTACTTTTTTGCAATCAACTGACTATCGCATGTTGATGCTTATTAAAGAATGATATTCTCCTCCTTCTCATGAAGTTAACGCAATTAAAACTAAAGTCGCTTTTACTGAATGGATTACTGATGAAAAAAATTTAGCTCAATTGAATGCGAAGTGTTTAAACTATTTTTTCTGTGCTTTAAAGTCTGAAGATTACATGTGTGTTTCTACTTGCTCTACTGGAAAAGAAATTTCGTATAAGTTATGCATTACTTATGAAGGAACAAATGAAGTGAAACAATCTCATTTGAATATTCTCTTGCATGACTACGAACGATTTCGTATGAAAGCTTCTTAATCGATTTCTGATATGTATACAAGGTTTGCTGAAGTTGTAACTTCTTTGCATGCCTTAGAAAGAGAACTTTC
>NW_021404280.1:0-1524 GCF_001605985.2 Dendrobium catenatum | reverse complement strand
TTAATATAAATATATTTGCTACCCCACACCCTTTTCTCCCTTATTTTATGACTTTCTAAGGAAGGAAAGAAAGGAGAAGAAGAGAATGGAGAGAGGAGAGGAGAGAAGGAAGAGAGAAAAGGTCCTCAAGGGATTGATCATCTTTCATTCCTATTAGAAAAAATATCTTGATTATTGTAAGAGATCTTTACTCTACTTCTGATTTCCATGATTCTAAGTTTAGTATATTTCTCCCTCCTAAATCTGGTGAAAATATAATGTATCATATTTTAGTGAACTTTCACTTTGTAACTTTATATATATGGTAGATATCTTTTTTATGACTATTTTGACAAATTCATATTGAGTTTTTAATAGTTGGTTTGAGTGAAATGACATTTCGTATGAAATGTGTACAAAAAATATTAACTATAAAATAATTAGGTCCTACTCTACTAAATTTAGATATGAGATACACAACATGTATATGATTATGATGCATTTGCATAACATGCATTTCAAGACATAATACATGCATATGAATAAGAGATATGTTTTATTTTATAAAAAATGGTTAAATTGATATAGAAAAATTTGGAATTTGCATGTGAGCAAGGATGATTGGTAGTCTACATTATAATTAATATGAGTTGGCTCTTAAAGTATAATATAATGTATATGAGGGTGCAATGATGGGATTTTCTTTAAAGAAAAGGTTCTTGGTGTAATCTTGGAAGCTATCCTTTAACCAATTGACCAATTATTTTGATGGGTAGAGAGTGATGACTCTTAATAATTAGCTGAAAGCCACTTATGAGTTAATTTAATTTGTATGAATAATGATGGTAAGATAAGGACTAATGAAAAATTAGTTGACAGTTGGGATTAAATTAAAGTATGTTTACCAACTGGTGGATAGTTGGGGTTAAAAATGAAAGTTTGTCAGGGATGTTAAGCCCTTACGAACTAGTCCCGAGGCTAATCAAGAGGGGGTGAATTGGATAATTAAAAACTTCTTTAACTAAAAGAAAAATCTTTTTATATATTGCAGTAGAAATGAATTAAATCAATAAAAAAAGACTAATCAAATATTTCACCCAAGCAGTTAATCACAATGATAATAAAGTGCGGAAAATAATCAGAAAGAACACACTAGATTTATAGTGGTTCGGTCCAATCAGACATATGTCCACTCCTCGGAGGCACCCTCCATGAAAGTTCGTTAGGGATGTTAGGCCCTATATGAACTGGCCCAAGGCTAATAAAGAGAAAGGTGATTTGGAAAAGAATAATATTTTAAACAAAGACAAAAACCCAAACCAAAATCACCACAAAAAAGGTGCGGAAGAAAAATAAATGCAGAAGCGATAATAAGAAAAAGATTACACTGGATTTATAGTGGTTCGGCCAACTCGACCTACGTCCACTCCTTGGAGGCACCCTCCAAGTATTGCACTACAAAAGTGTCTCTCCTTTAGCCCCCACAGCTAGACGGAGAAGCCCTTAAATAATCACTTCCACCTTCCCCGGTGCGGCGGAGTCGCC
>NW_021404279.1:0-442 GCF_001605985.2 Dendrobium catenatum | reverse complement strand
TTTAAATGCTTAGATAAAAATGTTTTTCTGCAAAATTAATATTTTGTTTTTGTTTTTGTGTTCATTGTATTTTTGTTTTGTTTTGTTTTGTTGTTTTGTTTATTTTTTGTGTGTATTTAAGTGTGTCTTGTTTATTTTTATTCTTTTTTGTTTTGAGTGTGAAAATGAAAATTTATGGTCATCATCGTCTGGGACGAAATTTTTTCGTACGGGACGATGTGTGTAAAATGACAAACTACATGATTTCGAACCGTCTTAAGAGCAGTTTTTAATGTAGTTCATCTGTACAATCGTCACGATTGTCTGGGACAAAACATTTTTCAAACGACAAGACGATTGAATGCAACAGTTAAATGGATAAGACAGTTTTAATATGAACTTCGTCCGTACGAACCTTTGGTTCATCCAGACGAACATATGTTGATTCATGGCGGGGGACGGT
>NW_021404278.1:0-1355 GCF_001605985.2 Dendrobium catenatum | reverse complement strand
CATTCTCCTTCCTCCTTCTCCCCTCTCTCTATCGGAATAACCCCTCACAAGATTGGCTTTCGACGCGGACCTCTTGCCACTCACGAGATCGGCTCTCGTTGCGGAAGACTCTCTCGGTTCTGGAGATTGGCCATCGCTGCGGAAGGTTCTCTCTGCTCATGAAATCGGTCCTTGATGCGGAAAAGGTAGAAATATCTCTCTCTCTCTTCCTCTCTCTCTCTATCTCAGAGCTTGTTGGTCGTCGCCCTCATGATGGAGCTACAGACGGTTGCCAGCCACCGGCCAGGGCATGCTCATTCCTCCCAGGCATAACTTTCCAATTTTATTTTTCTAAAGAAAGTCCGTTATACTCCTTTCCGCATTATCTATAAATCAACCATAATCTCACATTCCTAAGTTATTTCCTTCTAGTTCTCTCTCCATATCCTCTTTGTCTCTCTTCTAAATATAGTCCAAATGCTTTTGAGACAATCCAGCTAAATTGAAATGTGGTTTTGCTCACAGGATTTTGACAACAACAATCATGTTTCCCATGTATGAGTTTAATGTGATGTTTGAAACGGGTTGATTGATTCAATATTATGATGTGTTTTTTTACTGAAGAAAATAAGTGAGATTTAGGATTTTATAATCAGTTGGGTCATACTTTGGCGAGAGTAAATGATTCGTCCGTTGATATTTCAATGGCTTTGAATCAGTATATTGATTGCTAAGAATATCAAGCTTATTTAACGAATATCCAAGGCATAAGGTGGAAAAATACTTCTAACAACAAATATGACACTGGGTTGATTTTTCCCAGAGCTATTTTCGAATGACCTACATCAGTTATGTAACTTCAAGTAATGTATAGTAGTTAATAACATTATGATTTTGATTTTTTTTTAATGTAAATCCTTGAACTTGAAAATATTCATCCGCAAAAAATCTTATCTTCTTTTCATGCTAGAGGCAGTGATTAACTATGCATAATAATGTTGACTAGATTTCATCTAATAATTACTACAATGCATGATCAATCAAATTAACTCATATGTATCAAAAAATTAATTAATTAATTGATAATTAGTTGGGCTTATACTTGCTAAAGAAGAAGCAAACAAAATAAAGAGTAGAATAGCGTGGAAGAACATTGGTGTGCCAAATGCTAATCCTAGTAGGTTTCTAGCATATGGACGTTGATTTTATAAAATTTTAGTAATTTAAAAGTATCATGAATATTGATCCATATTTTTGAAAGAATATTGCTTTGAGGTTACTCATTTCACTCATCAATTTAGTTTCATAGTCCTTGTTTATTGTAAAGATGCAATTTTTTTTGTATGATCTTTTGGATTTTGCTATTTCTCTTTTAT
>NW_021404277.1:0-399 GCF_001605985.2 Dendrobium catenatum | reverse complement strand
TCGAAGCTGCTATGCCACGCCACCGGATCTGCAACATTCGTACAAGCAGACAGAAGGCGTCCGCAACTACAACGCCACGCCACCGGATCTGCAACATTCGTACAAGCAGACAGAAGGTGTCCACAACTACAACGCCACGCCGCCGGATCTGCAACATTCGTACAAGCAGACAGAAGATGTCTACAAGTACTTTCAAAGTACCCCTGCACGTGCACTATAAATTGTATACACATAGGTACACTAAAAGGGGTAAAAATAATTATAAAATTCGCATGGGCCCCGGCGAGCGTGTTATTGATACACACGTTACGTCTAGGGATGCTGCGCGGGTTGACAAGTGAATTCAGGTTTGAAACCGATCATTCTATACGAGTCAATAGAAGTCGACAGGGTTCGAAC
>NW_021404276.1:0-208 GCF_001605985.2 Dendrobium catenatum | reverse complement strand
TCTAAATCATCTCATTCGAGAATCGATTTCTCGTATGTGTATTCTCTTTGTCTGGAAATTGATCTTCCAGTCAAAGTTTAAAGTCCACCTTTTCGATAATCGATCTATCAGTTAGGTTCTAAATCCACTCATTCGAGAATCGATCACTCGTCTGGGTATACACTTTATCTGGAAGTTGATCTTCCAGTCAAAGTTTAAATTTTACCTT
>NW_021404275.1:0-484 GCF_001605985.2 Dendrobium catenatum | reverse complement strand
TCCTATTTATCCACTAAGGAGGATCGGGTTTCATAGGATTATGCCCTTTATTTAGTGAATTATTTTGATTGTAGGCCTTGAAAGCCTAATATGAATGTATTGAAACAAATACACTGGTCGCCACAACCGTGTATTTGTTTAAAGGTCCGAACCCTGACGACTCCTATAGATCCGTATAGAAGGATCGGGTTCGAACTTGTATTCACTTATCGAATCGCGCAGCATCCTTAGGCGTCACGTGTGTACCAATAACACGCTCGCCGGGGCCCGTGCGGGTGATTTTTATATTGATTTAGACGTACCACATTGTGTACCTATGTGTATACAAACTATAGTGTAGGTGCAGGGGTGCTTTGAAAGTGCTTGTAGACGCCTTCTGTCCGCTAGTACGAATGTTGCGGATCCGATGGCGTTGGATTGTAGATTGTAGATTGTAGACGCCTTCTGTCTGCTTGTATGAGTGTTGCAGATCCGGTGGCATTGG
>NW_021404274.1:0-345 GCF_001605985.2 Dendrobium catenatum | reverse complement strand
CCCCTCCACACTTCCTTGAAATCCACTTCAAGGATCTGCTAATTTCAAGTTTTTCATCCTATATAGATGGACACGAAAATCCCTCACAAACTGCTAATTTCAAGTTTTTCTCGCAGTGGATCGTCCTGTACAAACCTGAGTTAGTACGGATGAACTGTGTAAAAAATTGTCTCGTACAAACCATTTGTGCATCAGTACAAACTAATTTCATCCTGGGACGAAATAGGTTCATCCTGGGACAAAAAATTTTGTTTGGTACGAACAGTTATATCAAAGGTCGGTTCCGAAAATTGCAGAATATTGCCAGAAATTGCCATAGTCGGTTCCCATCGTCCTGGGACGAAC
>NW_021404273.1:0-20371 GCF_001605985.2 Dendrobium catenatum | reverse complement strand
AATGACATTTTAGGTCCACAAGATCAGACTGCAATTGGAACCAGCTCAAGATTGGGTAGACTAGGTCTGAGTTAGTTTGTACATTTTCACTTTATTGAGTATAATGTAATTGGTGTGGCTCGTGATGCTAAGTAATCTTGCACACACACACACACACCTTGGAAGAATTTTTGACTATTCCCTAGAGTTTATTATTTTTGGTAACATCATCCGGGATGATATTTATATCGGCATGGACGATCGGTTCAAAAATAGAAACCTAATTAGGGCATCCTAGTTAAGGCAGTCGTCATTAAGCACATCATCCTGGATGATTTTGTATCGGCCAGGACGATATACTCAAAATAGAAAGAATCAGCCACCAGATTTATGTAGGAATTACTTATTTTTGGACATCGTCCAGGGCATCATCCTGGATGATCCAGTACAATTTTGCCTAAATTAATCTAGTATTTAAGGAAAGTAATTAAGACTTGATTGCACAATTAAATCATCCTGGATGATCGCAGGATCATCTTGGACAATATGCTGGACGATATGGGATGATATGCTGAACAATATGAACAAATTTCTTCTGATCGTCTCAGATCATCCCGGTTGATTAGGCTTATTTTGCACTGATCGTATAGGATGATATTAGTATCATCCTAGATGATAATGTCGGCAAGTTGTAATTAATGAGCTCATTTTGAGCTCTTCTATTTAAGCATTAACAAGACACTTGGTAAGTATCTTTGGCAGCCATTGTAGCTTCATTCTTTTGGGGAAAACTTGAAGAGAGAGCTTGAAAGGAAGAGAGGAAAATGTGGAGTTTCAGAGAGGGAGAAGATCCTTGGAGGGGGACTCAAGGGAGTGTGGAGGGGGATTCCACATGGTTGCTCCAGTGAGCTTGCACCTTAGTACCGTCGGATTCAAGGCTTATCTTGAGGGAAGTTCACATAAGAAAAAGATCTCTTTGGTGTCAAAGGACCCAGCTACTCCGCCGCATCGGGGAAGGTGAAAGTGATTTTGTAAGGGCTTCTCTGCCTAGATGTGGGGGCTAAAGGAGAAATACTTAGTTTAGTGCAATACTCAGAGGGTGCCTCTGAGGAGTGGACGTAGGTCAGGGTTTGACCGAACCACTATAAATCGGGTGTGTTTTTTTCCTTTATTATTTTCGCATTATATTTTCTTTGAGATGATTTTTGGATTGGTTTGTTGTTTTTGTTTTAAAGATGTTTTAAAATACCAATTCACCTCTCTCTTAATTAGCCTTGGGCCAGTTCATAAGGGTCCTAACATCCTTAACGAGCTTTCAAGTGGTATCAGAGCAGAATTCAAAAAAAAATAAGTTTTTGAAATTTTTTGAATTTCGATCCATGGCTAATTTTTATAATCATAATATTGCGGAAAGTTATTCAATCACCAGACCACCTTTATTTGAAAATATTACATTTGAGTTTGGAAAAATTCACATGTCTCCTTTTTACAATCAATTGATTTCAAAATGTGGCATATGATTTTTATTGGTTATTCTTTATCGTTACATGTTATAGATGGAATTAAAGTTGATATTCCTTTTAATCAATGTAATAGAGAAGAGAAAATCAATGCTCAATTGAATGCAAAATTTTTAAACAGTTTTTTCTGTGCTTTAAATTCTGAAGATTGTATGTTAGTTTTCACGTGCACTACTGGTAAGAAAATTTGGGATAAATTACACACCATATATGAAGGCACTAGTGAAATCAAGCAATCCAAGTTGAATATTTTAATGCATAATTATGAACTTTTTTACATGAAACCTTATGAGACGGTCTTATACATGTATGCTAGATTAATTCAAATTCTGAAATCATTATATACTTTAGGAAATGAGTTTTCAAACTTTTAAAAAGTCAATAAAATTCTTCGTTGTCTACTTGATAAATTTGATGTTAAAGTTGTTGTTATTTATGAATTAAAGAATTTGAATGAATATTCTATTTATAATTTGATTGGCTCACTCATTGCCTACAAGCAAAGTTTATGTCAAAGACTTTTGGATGTAAGAGAGATAATAGTGCTACTCTGAAAATATGGAGGAAAGTGGCTTAGTTAGTGATGAAAGCAATGACTTCTCAAGCAAATTAAAAAACTCACCAAAATATAAGCATCAATAAAAATGGAATAAAGGTAAAAATGGTAAAAATGTTAAGATTTCATTTGACGTTGTTTGCTTTGAAAGTAGGAAGCTTGGACATATAAAAAATTAGTGCTCAAATTTGAGAACTCATCCTACAAAAGAAAAGGGTAAAGCTAAGCAGATTATAAAAATGGCAAATAATGAAAAGCAAAAAATCTCCTGGGCAGACCTAGCTTATGAATCATCAGACTAGGAGCAAGATGATGTTTAAAGGCCTTGTTTGTGTGTTTTTTTGTTTGTGTTATGTTTTGTTTTTAGTTATTTTCTGTTTTTTTGTTTATTTTATTTTGGTTTTATTTTTTTTTTCTTTTCGATCATTTTTGTTATTGCTTTGAATTTTTTAGTTTTAATACTTAGTTTTGTGATGTTCTCTCTAATCAACACACACGTTCATCTTTCTAAAAATGAAAAACCTACCTCCTATTTTTTCTTGAATTCTTATTAATGTTGTGGTTGACTTCTCTAAAAATAGTCAAAGGAAGAAAACTCATGATTTTGTCTCTCTATCTCTCTTCTTAAAGAGGATATTTTACTTTTAATTCAAAATCTTCATCATATTATAAATTGAACATTGAAACTGATCTTTTTTCATCTTCATATATTTTAATTATCGTATAGGAATGTTTTGTAAGTTGTTTAATCTATCTCATAATTTTCTTAATTAAGTAATTCATTTTGTCAATAAGATGAGTTTACTTTTATTTTTAAGATTTTAGAAAGGAAGCATATTTAAAAAAATGGCCAATGATGTTAAAAATAAAAGATGCGCAATATCGCCAAATTGAAAAAAAAAGATACATAAAGTGTATCAAAAATTAAAAGATGCGTAGTGCGCCAATCAATTGACAAGAGGCATAAAATGAGCTCACAAAATATAATGCTTACCATTCTTATACTTCTTAAAACTTAAGAAAATCATTGATATTTTTTATTTTTGATTTTGAGAATCATGATTCTTTATTCAACAATTCATGCATTAATCTTCTATTAGATATGTTTTATGGAAGGAGTTTTGTAAAAAATAGTATTTTTTTTCTCTAATTTGTTCCTTAATTTAGATATTAGATTAAAAAGTTTTTTAGCATTTAAAAGAACTTGAGTTTGGATTAACAAATTCTGAATTTCTAACCTTTTTTAGGCTATACGTTATTAATACAATCCTTCTAAGTTTTTGAATAAAATCAAGAGGTAACTTTCTCACTTTAAGAATATTTGATTTTGTCTTCACTTGATCAGGGATCATTTTTTTGTCTTTTAATCATTTTTTTATTATCCTGTTTGTTTGTACCTCTTCACTTTTTGATAATGTCAAAGGGGGAGAACGTACTGTTGTATTTGTATTTGCATTTGTACTTGTTTTAAAATTAAAAAAAAAACAAATATTTTTAATTTCCCCTATTTTTTAAGTTTTATTTTAGTAAGGGGAGATTAGGAGAAAATATTTTTATTTTTGCAAATTCAATCAGTAATGTTTGCCATCATCAAAAAGGGAAAGATTGATGCGAATCTATTTTCATGGAAAAAAATTTTGATAATAGCAAACATTCATGATTTTCTACTAATATTTCAGGTCCACAAGATCAGACTGCAATTGAAACCAGCTCAAGATTGGGTAGACTAAATCTGAGTCAGTTTGTACCTTTTCCCTTTCTTGAGTATATTGTAATTGGTGTGGCTCGTGATGCTAAGTAATCTTGAAGACATACACCTTGGAAGAATTTTTGACTGTTCCCTAAAGTTTTTTGTTTTTGGTAATATCGTCCGGGACGATATTTATATCGGCCTGGACGATCAGTTCAAAAATAGAAACCCTAATAGGGCATCATAGTTAAGGCAGCCGTCATTAAGCACATCATCATGGACGATTTTGTATCGGCTAGAATGATAGGCTCAAAATAGAAAGAATCAGCCGCCAGATTTATTTAGGAATTACTTATTTTTGGACATCGTCCAGAGCATCGTCGAGGGCATCATCTTGGACGATCGAGTACAATTTTTCCTAAATTAATCTGGTATTTAAGAAAAGTAATTAAGACTTGATTGCACAATCAAATCATCCTTGATGATCGTAAGATCATCCTGGATGATATGCTGGATGATATGGGACAATATGCTGGACGATATGAACAAATTTCTTCTAATCATCTCAAATTGTCCTAGCTGATTAGGCTTATTTTGCACTGATCGTACATAACGATATTGGTATTATCCTGGACGATATTGGCATCGTCCTAGATGATATTGGTATCATCCTGGATGATAATGTCGGCAAGTTGCAATTAATGAGCTCATTTTGAGCTCTTCTATTTAAGCTTTGACAAGACACTTGATAAGTATCTTTGGCAGCCATTATAGCTTCGTTCTTTGGGAGAAACAAGAAGAGAGAGTTTGAAAGGGAGAGAGGAAAGGGTGGAGTTTGAGAGAGGTAGAAGATCCTTGGAGGGGGACTCAAGGGAGTGTGGAGGGGGATTCCACACGGATGCTCTGACGAGCTTGCACCTTAGTACCGTCGGATTCAAGGCTTGTCTTGAGGGAAGTTCACAAAAGAAGAATATCTCTTCGATGTCAAAGGAACCGGCTACTCCGCTGCATCAGGGAAGGTGGAAGTGATTTTGTAAGGGCTTCTCTACCTAGCTGTGGGGGCTAAAGGAGAGACACTTAGTTTAGTGCAATACTCGGAGGGTGCCTCCGAGGAGTGGACGTAGGTCAAGGTTTGACTGAACCACTATAAATCTGGTGTGTTATTTCCTTTATTATTCCGCATTGTGTTTTCTTTGTGGTGAATTTTGGTTTGGTTTGTTGTTTATGTTTTAAAGATGTTTTAAAATACCAATTCACTTCTCTCTTAATTAGTCTTGGGTCAGTTCATAAGAGGCCTAACATCCCTAATGAGCTTTCAATATAAATAGTGGAAAATATAAATACATTTTATATTCAAAATTTACACCCTCCCTAAGACTTTGTTTGGGATGGCTTTTTTATTGCTTCTTAAAATAGAATTTTAGTACAAAATTAAAATTTTTGTACTAAACTCCTTTTTAAGAAGCAATAAAAAAGTCGTCCCAAACAAAGCCTAAGAGTCCAAAATGAAATACAATAGTTATGATATGCAACTAACAATAGTACATCACTATAAATACATCATAACTATAAAAGAACAAAAGAAAGACTAATAGATTTAGAAAGAAACTCGAGCCCACAGCCTAGAACAATTTTAATTTATATAATCTTTACCCTTGTTTGAAAATATGTAAAAGCCATAAAATGAGCACATAACCTGTCAAGTAACCAATATCTATAATAGAAGTAAATGCATCAAATATAAGTTGTAACACATATAACTCTAGAAACGTGTAGTAGTCAATACATCATGTAATTAATATATAGTCTTATCACATTATATCAGTCGTATCCTCATTACATGTCAAATATTCATATTAGTACCCTTTTAGCCTAACTACATGTCAACCATATGATCAATCAATTTTATCATCAATCAATTAATAACTATATATTTTATCTCACTTATCACCAATCTTCTCAGTTGTCAGACTTATTAGTTATCAATCATCAATTACATTTGTCATCGATCTATATATCTTATTTTTTCATTAGTCATATTTATCATCTATCATATCTATCATCTATCATGTCTAACATATATCTTATATGTCCTTGGTCATATATATCATATGTCATATTTATCATCTTCATATCTATCGTTGGTCATATCAATCATCAGTCTTATCATATCAGTTATCAATCTTATCAATTATTAGTAATTTAATCAATCATACATTACTCATCAATTTTCTCAATCATATCAGTACCAATTTTATCCATCTCATATAGCATATCAAATTATTCATTTTACTTGCACATGCACACATTCCATATTATGTATATAAAAATAATTAGCATTATGTGTAATTATCAGTATGCATGTATTATTCCAAAATATATGTTATGGTAAATGAATAATAACCATATATATGTCATGTATCTCATACTCATATTTAGTACCTTAGCACTTGATCATTTTGCACTTAAAATTTTCCTACTCATTTTAGATAAAATAACATACATACAAAACTGACTGACAAAATTTTCATGTAAATCAAATAAAATATTTAGAATAAAGATACCTATCACATATAAAAAGTTACACGAAGAAAGTTCAAAAGAATGAGAGATATCATATTTCTATTTCTTTTAGGGGAAGACTATACCAAACTCAAAATTATTAAAAATAGAAGTAGAATATATATCACTTATAATGATCAGAATATTTTTTGTAACATGAGCGACATATAATAAGCCTTGGAGAGCTTTCTCTCTCTTCTCTCCCCCTTCTCCTTTCTTTTCTTCCCCAACAAGCAATAGAATGAGGGGTGGGGGGGGGATGGTATGGGGTACTAATGAGGGATATTTATATTAAATATATTAAAAACCTGATTCATGGTGCCAAACTTCCTTGTGTCACTATGTTACATGTCAATCCTGGAGTTACTATGGCATAAAGCCTTCAACACTGTGATGGAATTTAGTGGCATCACTGCGCTTCCTGCTAGATCTAAATTTTTCATATTTCAAATAATCTCTTTTTAAGAATTTTGGATTATTACAACGTAGGTCACGTTGACCGAACCACAATAAAAATCTCAATTTGCATTTTTTTTCTTTTTTGCACTTTATTTCTTTTAAATTTTATATATGAGAATTGTGGTTTAAAACTATTATGATTGCATTCAAGAAATATTCTTGAAACAAAACATTCATTAGTTTTTATTAATTAAAATATTTATTTTGAATTACTTTTAAATTAATTAAAAAAATTGCTCTCAAAAATAAAATAAAAACATTTATTTTTGGTACTTTCAACTCTAAATAATAATATTATTTTCAAATCACTTTCCACTACATATTGTTTTGCTCTTTAATTAATTTTTTTAATTCTCAATTCAACCTGTACCCCCTCCTGTTGATTGTGCCATAACATTTTCACGATTCACTATTGTCCTCCAACCTCCATCACCTAACTATGGTCATCCAACCACATTTCTCCAATTGTAGTCCTTTGACCACCATTAGCCGATTACGATCCTTCAACCTCCATCACTCAACTATGGTCCTCTGACCACTATTAGCATACTACAACCCTTAAACATATGTTACATGAATATGGTTCTCCACACATAATCACCATAATACAATCATCTGGCCATCATCGTTCGACTACTATTATTTGATAATTGTTGTCTCACTAAAGTCCTACCAAATTTACTCAATTATGGTCCTCTAAATAGTGTTACCTAGCTACAATCCTTGGACCTCTAACCATTGTCACCCAATTACGATACTCTGACCACCATCGCATGAACAATTATTGAACTACTATCGCTTAACTATCATCCTCTGCTCACTATCGCCTAATTATGATCATTTGTCCTCCATTGTTCAATTACAATTCTTCAATCATGTCTTCTTACTATTATCTTCCATCCCTCAACTTTAGCCATCAACCACTAACACACAACTATGATCCTCTGACCTCTATTATTCAAATATCATCCTCTAACTACCGTCTCTCTACTACATACCTCTAATCAAAGGGTGGGTTTAATGGTGATAGTTTGATATCAATAGTTGAATGATGGTAGTCAAAGGTTAACAATCGAATAGTGGTTATAAGGTAAAGGGTCGACAATGGCATTTAGATGATGGTGGTCAAATAATGACAGGGTGGTATAAAGGTATGGATTACATATTGATGGTCCAATGGCAATGGTCGATAATGTTGGTTGGAAAAAGGTGGTCAAGTGTTAATAGTGGAATGGCGGTTAAAACACGAAGGTTTGATAGTGGGATTCAGATGATGGTGCTTAAATTACAATTGTGTGTCTAACAATACTATTTAAATATTAATGGCTTGATGGAAATGGTTGTAAATGATGGTTTAATATTAAAGCTCGACCGTCTGACAACCACAGGATGTAGATGATAGAACACCGCCCAATCATCACCATTGGAACATAGCTCAATCTTCACCATCAAAACATATTCATACCACCAATATTAGAACAGAGCATAATCTTTTCATTGTGAACACTACCTAACCGCCATCATCACAAGGGTGTCATGTAATAACCTAATTTCTATTTTTTAGAATTTGATGTGTGGGTGCTACAGCACCGGGATTTGCAACACCCCAGCTTTAAGCTCTCAATAAATGGAGAAAATGGTGGATTTGAGTTTGTGCTATGGCATCGGGCAGCACCGTTGTGGTGTGGAGTGTCATGTAGAGAGAATCTGAAAAAAAAATTTAGGAGCGTAGCGATGCTAGAGGGTTGAGCATCGTGGCACTAGGTTAAGTTGGTGGTTTTTAAATATTAAAATATCTAAATCCATTTCATTAACTCAATACCTCAATTATCCCTCCATCATTTTACTAAAGAGGAGAGAGAAAGTTTATCTCGGGTCATTTTCATCAATTATTATAATTTAAAAAGTGTTCTAATTATGATAGATAACCTGAATCATATTCTTATTTTATTTATTTTAATTTTTTAAATTTTATATCTTAAACTTGATTAAAATGTAGCATCTCTCATTTTAGAAATTTTCTACCCTATAACTTTTAATATGTAATAGATATCATCATTCTGAGTATTTTGACTTGTTAATATTAAAATTTTACTCGATGATTTTCCTTATATGTCATTTTAAATGAAAAAGTTAATGTAATATTAATTACAAAATGATTTGGAATCAATGTACTACATTTTGATAAGAAATATGTTATATACATATATTTATTATTTATTTAGCAAAATATGCATTTTTTATGTACTACAAGCCTACTAATAAGTATATTAGAAATTGTATTTGATTGAATGTGATGTTGGCTAATATAGTTTATATGATATAAAATGTATGTAAAATTAAGAAAGACTAACTAGAAATGTTTGACTTATTCAAGTTGGCTAAAGACATGTTACCATACACAATAAGGTGGACCAATGAGGTTTCCTTTAAATAAGATTTATGATGTAATTCTAAGTAATATGAAAATGGAGATATAAGAAAAGTGATTGACAATTATATGCTGATAGGCGAAAAGTGATGACTTCCTACATGAAAGCCACCTGACTAATAACTTGTGATATATAATATGAGATTGATTCCTGAAAATAAGATTGATATAATTGAGAATGGTTCGTAAGGATTGCTTATAAGATCAAATACAAGAAAAATGCCACATATAGCTGGATATCCAATCTTGCTTTTACTGTTTATATATATATTATCATACTTGATATATTGCATAAATGACATAATATGATACGACATGTATATGATATAGGACATGATTGATACATGTAAGTGATATAGCTGGTGAGATTGATACAATGGCACATGATTCACATAAACTATATGTGAGAGCCAGTTTTCCAAGTTTTCCTTCCAGGATCATCCAGGACGAAGTTGGATCATCCTGGGACGATCAGAACAGGAATGGCTGGCTGGGTGATTCGTCCCAAGACAAAGTAGGGTTCGTCCGTACGAAATTTCTCAAGAGGACAACTTGTCCAGGAATGATAACTATTTCATCTGGACGAAATTCGTACAGAGGGCAAAATCGTCCCGGGACGATTACACTTCGTCAGGGATGATCTGCATGCATATATAATACTTTGAGATCTTTTTGAAGAGAGAAAGCCCAGGAGAGAGAAAATCAAATGAAAAAGAAGAAAAAGTGATTTTTGGGCGACTTCGGTCCGTTTTCGTCCATCGCTGTAGTTAGAAAAGTTGACCGACTTTAGACAAGACATATTCCGCCTTTCTCAATTTTCAAAAATGAGAATTTTGACGACTTTTAGGTCTCGAATTTTATTTCTGTTAGCGAATATTTGGTTTCGTTTCGCACTGATGAACTTTTTACCGCGTAACTTTTGGTATGTTTCTGAGATGATGTTTGTGCACGTTTTGAGTATTTTCTAAAAGATTTTCACCTTTTATTTTAAATTCTACGATATTTTAATTGAATAATGAATTATCAGGATGTTGAAAAATATTGCTTCAGTACAATGAAAGTCTTACAATGCTATTTTTATTATCTGTGATAATTTGGTAAATTTTTTAATCTGTAAATTTTGTGTAAATTCCGTATACTGTTGTTATGCCGCTGACGATTTTTCTAACGTAATCTAATTTTCTGATTTTAATGTTATGATGTGCTGTGATATCAGATGGGATATATAAGGGGCTGGAATCCTTCGTGATTCCGTTGTTTGGGTCAGGGAAATCTGAAAACAAGTTATGTTCTAAAAATTCTATATATCTGTTTTGTTCTGGTGCTATAAGCACAAAGGGAGACATAAGGGGCCAAAATCCGTTGAGATTCTGTCAGTGTCAGGGAAGGGAGGCATAAGGGGCCAGAATTCGTTGAGATTCTATCAGGGTCAAGGTTATGTGAAATGTGATCTGATATTGAAAGGTGATTTTATCTGATTTGAAATTATGTTCTGTATGATTTCTGATTGTTCTGTACGAGTCTATTGTTCTGTGACATCTAACTTGAATATTCTGTTATATTTCAGTTTGATCAAGTATATGTATTCTATTGACTATACGATTTATGTATGATTATTTGAATTCTGTACGGTTATTTGAATAACTGCTTCTAAGGTGTTTTCTGATGTGTGTTTGATTGGTAAGTATAGTTTTGCTGAGCTTTTAGCTCATCCTTGTTATCTGCGTGGTTTTCAGGTTCTGGGAAAGAGAATGAGATCTTGGACTAGCAGTTCTATGTCTGATTAGTGATTAGGTATTTTGTACTTTTAATTTTTGTACAGTCATGGCTTTTCTATTCTGTTCTTTCTATCGATAGCCATACACTATATTGTACATGATTATTTTGATGAAAGAAGAAAATGATATATGAATTGTTCTGTATATTTGGAAGTTATAGTAGCTCTGTGTTTTCTATTTTGTATGTCTAAAATGTGGAAGAAAGTCTGAAGTAAATTTCAAAACTAGTTCCTGGATTGTTCATTTGTCGCGGCCCGACGCGAAAGGATTCGTTCTAGTCGGGTTGGGTCGTGACAAATTTGAGTGGTATCAGAGCAATGGTTTTGGAATTTAGATTGAAAGATAGAGCTATAGAAATTGATCTGTAAGTCTGTCGGGGTAGTTTTCGTTTATTTGGATTTTCATTATTTTTGTTTTATATGCATGTGCATAGTTTCATTCTGTGTGATTATGGATCTGCCAAACCCCGATATGACTGATGGGCAGAGTACTAGTCAGGCAGCTCCTATGAACAGTACTGCCCCAGTGGTTGGTTCTGATACAATTTCATAGTTTGCTATTTTGGTTTCTCAGATGATGAGCGAGACTCAGAATTGAGCATCTACTGTTAGATCTGAAGATGTAGATAGACATTTATAAATGTTTATGAGATTGAAGCCTCCGAGGTTTGAGGGCACTGTTGAGCCCAGAGAAGCTGAGGAATGATTGAGAAGATTGGAAAAGATATTTGACGGTATGCAATGTCCTCCGGATAGGAAGGTACCGTTACCTTTTTTTCTATAGGATGGGGAAGTTGAGTGATGGTGGACGGGCTCGCAGGAGGAGAAATTCTAAGATAAACTGAACTCTCTGATTACTTGGGAAGAATTTTTTGAAGTATTTTGATCATGGTTTGTACCCCCTTCTACAAGACAGCAAATGCAGGAGATTTTTTTTAGGTTGGTTCAGGGGAGCAGGACAGTGATGTAGTATGAAGCAGAGTTTACTACTTTAGCCAGATATACTCCATAGTTGGTCAGTACATCTACTGAGAAGTGCTATAGATTTTTGAGGGGACTATGAGATAGTCTAAGGCAGCCCCTTGTACCATTTCATATTTCTGATTTCTCTGAACTTGTTGAGAGAGCTCGTCTGATAGAGAATGATCTGATGGATACTCAGAAGCAGTGGACTGCTAGTATGAAGAGATTCAGTGGTGATGCTTCAGGCAGTAGTTTTTCTGGAAAGAAGATATTTGTTTCTAGAGACTTCAAGAAGAGTGGACAGTTGGGATCCACTACAGTTTCTAGTAGTGGCAGTGTGACCAGTTCTGGGTCAGTCAGTGGGGCACCTGTGTGTAAAACTTGCAGACGGCGACATTTTGGCCCGTGCTATAGGATGACTGGTCAGTGTTTCAAATGTGGTCAGCCAGGACATCGGATTGCAGAGTGTCCACAACCTGGATTTGACCGACGATCTGAGTCCAGATCAGAGAGCTTTGTTAGATTAGCAGGAAGACTGAGGATAGTTCCTTAAAGTACTATTTCTGAAGGCTCATCTGGTAGAGCTGGTGGTTCGAATTCTATGGCGAGGAGACCACCTAGTGGTAATCAGAGGGAGTCTGGTAGTTCTGCAGGTCCAGCTCCAGTTCAACCACGTGTGTATAGTTTGGATCAGCAAGAGGCTCAAGATGCTCCAGATGTGGTGACAAATACGATTTACATTTCTGATCATCCTTATCGTGTTTTATTTAATTCTGGAGATAGTCACTCATTTATTTCCGAGCATTATTTTGGTGCTTTGCATCTGGATTCTGTTACACTACCGGTTTCTCTTTCCGTTCTTTTGCCAGCTAGGAATAATTTGATTGTCCAGAAGTTTTGTTTTTGTTAAATTGATATTTCTGGCAAGAAGTGGAAGTCGTGTTTGATTTTATTGCTGATTTATTCGTATGACGTGATTTTGGGTATGGATTGGCTGAGTCTGTATGAGGCTCAGATTGACTGTTTGAAGAAACAAGTGAGCTTGCTTATGGATGGTGAAAGATGTGTATTTCAAGGGTTAAGGGGAGTTTTATCCTGTTTGATTTCTGTGTTGGAAGTCAAGAGAATGTGAAAGAAGGGATGTTCAGTATTTTTGGCATCAGTACAGGATATGAATGTAGATTCGGGTTATATTTCTGATATCCCAGTTGTACGAGATTTTCCAGATGTATTTTCTGAAGAGTTGGTGGATTACCTCCGGATAGAGATGTTGAGTTTTGTATTGATGTTTTTTTGGGTACGGCTCCGATATTTAAGGCTTCGTATAGGATGGCACAGAAGGAACTTTCGGAGTTAAAAGTTCAGCTCCAGGAGTTGGTGGATAGAGGATTTGTTCGTCCTAGTGTTTCTCCTTGGGGAGCACCTGTTCTATTTGTGAAGAAGAAAGAAGGGGCACTCCGTATGTGCGTTGACTATAGAGATCTGAATAAAGTCACTATCAAGAATAAGTATCTGTTGCCACGGATTGATGATTTATTTGATCAGCTGGCTGGATCTTTTATATTCTCAAAGATTGATTTGAGATCTAGTTACTATCAAGTGAAGGTAAAGGAAGCTGAAGTGATGAATACAGCTTTCAGTACTCGGTACGGGCACTACGAGTTTTTTGTTATGCCATTTAGGGTAACTAATGCACCTGCTATTTTTATAGATATGATGAACAGAGTATTGAAGGAGTATTTGGATCAGTTTTTGATCGTCTTTATAGACGATATTCTGGTATATTCTGCTTCTGAGGAAGATCATGCCAGACATTTGAAGAGTGTGTTAGAGACTTTGAGACAACATCAGTTATATGCTAAATTCTCCAAGTATGAATTCTGGCTGAAGAGCATTTCTTTTCTGGGTCATATGGTAAGCGGCGAAGGTATTTCTGTTGATCCCTAAAAAATTTAAGCTGTTGCTAATTGGTCAAGGCCTACTACGGTATTTGAGATATGTAGTTTCTTGGGTATGGCCGGATATTATAGGAAGTTTGTGAAGGGATTTTCTCAGATTTCTGCACCTCTGACGAGACTGACTCAGAAGTCAGTAGCTTTTGTTTGGTCACCGGAGTGTGAAGCTAGTTTTCAGAAGTTGAAGGATTGTTTGACTTCTCCTCTAGTGTTAGCACTTTTGTTAGGTACGGAAGGATTTTAGGTCTTCAGTGATGCCTCACTGAAAGGTTTGGGTTGTGTTTTGATGCAGCATGGTCAGGTAATTGCTTATGCTTCTAAATAGTTGAAATCATATGAAAAGAATTATCCGACACATGATTTGGAATTGGCTGCAGTTGTATTTGCTTTGAAGATTTGACGTCATTACTTGTATGACGTTAGGTGTGAGATCTTTATAGATCATAAGAGCTTGAAGTATATTTTTACTCAAAAGGATCTGAATTTGAGGCAAAGAAGATGGCTTGAATTGATCAAGGATTATGATCTGACGATTCAGCATCAGCCTGGTAAGGCCAATATGGTAGCAGACACTCTGAGCCGGAAGTCTTCTGGATTATCAGGTATTCAGCTCACTTCTGATGAGTATATGATACGAGATTTGGAGATATTACAGTTGGAGGTGATTTCTTCTACTAGTTCGGATTCTGGTGTGTTAACTCAGATGAACATTCAGTCTTCTTTGGAAGAGATGATCCATGAAGCTCAGAAGTCAGACACTGGATATTTGAAGTTGATTGGTCAGATTGAATCTGGTAAGAAACTGAACTACGACTTTCTGATTCTAGTGTTATTTTCTGTAAGAACAAGCTGTGGATTCTAATGTTTGGATATCTGAGAAAATAGATTCTGCATGAATCTCACCATTCAGGTTATACTATTCATCCAGGAAGTGGTAAGATGTACGGAGATATGAAGAGTTTGTTTTGGTGGTCTGGAATGAAAAAGGATATAGCAGAGTTTGTTTCGAAATACGAAGCCTATCAGTTAGTGAAGGCAGAACATCAGCGACCAGGCGGTCTTTTACAGCCGTTGCCTATCCCTGAGTGGAAGTGGGAGGAGGTAACGATGGATTTTGCTATGGGTTTTCCTCGATCAAGGAAAGTACATGATACAATTTGGGTGATTATTGATCGATTGACGAAGTCTGCACATTTTCTTTCGATCAGACAGACGAATCTGGTGGATAAGTTAGCTCAGGTATATGTGAAAGAAATTGTCAGATTGCATGGTGTGCCAAAAGTGATTGTATCTGATAGAGATGGACGGTTTACTTCCATACTTTTGAAGGGTATTCAGCAATGCTTGGGTATGAAGTTGCATTTCAGTACAGCTTTTTATCCGCAGACTGTTGGACAGTCTGAGAGGGCTATTCATATATTGGAAGATCTTCTGAGGTTATGTGTTTTGGATTTTGGAGACAGTTGGAAAGATCATATTCCACTGATAGAATTTGTTTATAATAACAGTTATCAGTTAAGTATTGGTATGGCACCTTACAAAGTTCTGTATGGTCGAAAGTGTAGAACTCCTTTGACTCTGACTGAAGTGGGAGATAGACAAGAAATGGGTTCATCCTTTGTGAATGAAACTGTTAAGAAAATCAATCTGATTAAAGAAAGATTAAAAGCTGCACAGGACAAGCAACAGAAGTATTATAATCAGAAGCACAGATTTGTAGAATTTTAGGCTGGTGACTTTGTCTATGTCAAAGTCAGTCCGATGAAAGGCGTCAGCAGATTTGGAAGAGTAAGCAAGCTCAGTCCAAGGTATGTCGGACCTTTTGAAATCATTGAAAAGATTGGAAAATCTGTTTATAGATTATTATTGCCTGATCAGATGTCTGACGTATATAATATGTTTCACGTATCCTCTTTGAGAAAGTGGATGTGTGATTCTAAAAAGAAACTGTCTGCTGATGATGTAGAGATTCAAGAGAATCTGCAATACAAGGAAAAGCCTAAAAAGATTTTGGCTTATGACATTCGCAAGTTAAAAAGTAAACAGATTCCTATGGTTAAGATTCAGTGGAAACACATAACAGCACGAGAAGCTACTTGGGAGAAGGAGTCAAATATGAGACAGTTATATCCGCATCTATTCTGACTCAGTTTTGTTTTGGAAATGTCGAGGACGATATTGTTCTGAAGGTGGGGAGATTGTGAGAGCCGGTTTTCCATGTTTTCCTTTCAGGATCGTCCAGGATGAAGTTGGATCATCCTGGGACGATCAGTACAGGAATGGCTGGCTAGGAGATTCGTCTCAGAACAAAGTAGGGTTCGTCCGTACGAAATTTCTCTTGAGGGCAACTCGTCCAGGAACGATAACTATTTCGTCTAGACGAAATTCGTCCAGAGGGCAAATCGTCCCTGGACGATTACACTTCGTCCGGGACGATCTGCATGCATATATAATGTTTGAGATCTTTTTGAAGAGAGAGAAAGCTCATGAGAGAGAAAATCGAAGAAAAAAGAAGAAAAATGTATTTTTGGGTGACTTCGGCCCGTTTTTGTCCGTCACTGTAGTTGGAAAAGTTGACTAACTCGAGGTAAGGCACATTCTGCCTTTCTCAATTTTTAGAAAAGAGAATTTTGATGACTTTTCTGTCTCGGATTTTATTTCCGTTAGCGAATATTTGGTTTTGTTTCGCACTGATGAACTTTTTACCGCATAACTTTTGGTATGTTTCTGAGATGATGTTTGTGCACGTTTTGAGTATTTTCTGGAAGTTTTTCACCAGTTATTTTAAATTCTGTGGTATTTTAATTGAATAATAAATTATTAGGATGTTGAAAAATATTGCTTCAGTACAATGAAAGTCTTACAATACTGTTTTGTATTATCTGTGGTAATTTGGTAAATTTCTAAATCTGTGAATTCTGTATAAATTCCGTATACTGTCGTTATGCCGCTGACAATTTTTCTAACGTAATCCGATTTTCTGATTTGAATGTTTTGATGTGCTGTGATATCAGAAGAGAGTTATAAGGGGTCGGAATCCTTTGTTATTCCGTTGTCTGGGTCAGGGAAATCTGAAAACAAGTTCTGTTCTAAAAATTTTGTATATCTGTTCTGTTCTAATGCTATAAGCACAAAGGGAGATATAAGGGACTAGAATCCGTTGAGATTCTGTTAGTGACAGGGAAGGGAGGCATAAGGGGTTAGAATCCGTCGAGATTCTGTCAGGGTCAGGGTTATATGATATGTGATCTGAAATTGAAAGGTGATTTTATCTGATTTGAAATCTATTCTGTACGATTTCTAATTGTTCTGTACGAGTCTATTGTTCTGTGAAATCTAACTTGAATATTCTGTTATATTTCGATTTGATCAAGTATCTGTATTCTGTTGACTATACGATTTCTGTACGATTATTTGAATTATATACTGTTATTTGAATAACTGCTTCTAAAGTGTTTTCTGATGTGTGTTTCTGGAGATTTTGATTGGTAAGTGTAGTCTTGCTGAGCTTTTAGCTCATCCTTGTTATCTGCATGGTTTTCAGGTTCTGGGAAAGGAAAGGAGATCATGGACTAGCAGTTCTGTGTTTGATCAGTGATTAGGTATTTTGTACATTTGATTTTTGTACAGTCATGGCTTTTCTATTCTATTCTTTCTGTCGGTAGCCATGCACTGTATTGTACATGATTATTTTGATGAAAGAATAAAATGATAGATGAACTGTTATGTATATTTGGAAGTTATAGTAGCTCTGTGTTTTCTGTTTTGTATGTCTAAAATGTGGAAGAAAGTCTAAAGCAAATTCCAAAATGAGATCCTGGATTGTTCATTTTTCGCGGCCGAATGCGAAAGGATTCGTTCCGGTCGGGTTGGGTCGTGACACTATAAGACATGCATGATACACAATGCATATAATATTGATATTACAAAACATGCATACACATACGACACTATAAATAAGACTGCTATTATTGATAAGACTAATACCTAGAATAATATATTTGATAAGAATATGATATACATGCATAAAATAGATATTGTATGACATGCATAATAAAGACAAGTATATTAATTTCATAGAGTAATATAGGGGTGTCAATATGGGTATTTGGGTCAAACCAAGAATTGACCCATACTTAATTTAGCTAACCCAAACCTGACTAATTTTGGTAAATGGGTCCAAAAGTGAAACCCAAACCAACCCATATGGATTACCGAGTTGAATGACCTAACCCACATGGCCGAGTGTTTGTGAGCTGGCGAGACTTGAGAGCATACTTCTAGGGTGAATGCAGGCACGGGGGATGATGAAGGCCAGGCTTTGGTGCGAGTACAAACACAAATAAGGGCACATGTGTAGGTGTAAGTTCTGGGAGCGGGAGCGAGCACAGCCCTAAAGCGCACACGTGAGCGTGGTGAAAACCTCTACGAGTACAAATACAACTTGGGTCAGTTTCCGATTAATTTTGGATTTTAAGGTAAACCCGAACTTGACCTAGTTTTAGAAATGGTTAGTATCTTAAACCCAAACCTGACCCGTTTGGAAAACAGGTTGACCACCCAACCCTATAATTTTTTTAGTTAGGTTTGGGTTGGGTCAAGTATATTGATACCCCTATTTTGTAACTCATATGCATAAGAATGATATAACCTACTAGTCCTTTATATGGTATTGATCACTACTCATAAGATATATAGTTGTACTCATTTTATTGCTCATATAACATGTCACTGATCTCATTGACTGTTATCTTTTTTTATAGTTATATGTTTATATTGATGTCAATTTAATGATTCATGCATATTATTTCCACTGTTTTGTATTGATTGCAATTATAGGCTCTGATAACCTACATAGTTATTCGTTCACTTTGTGATTTTTATATGTTTACAAGAATTGGTCAGGACCTAGTGGAGTGAGACATATCAGACTTTCCCAAGTTTTCAATTATTTTTTGTATTTTTAGTTTATTCATTTGTGGTTAGGAGTTTAGAAAATGTATTGATTAATCTCCTAAGTATTGTATATAAATTTTGGTAAAGGAATGAAATTAAATATGTATTTTGATGAATATGATTTATAGTTGCTTCCTTTTGACTAATTTATATTAATGGATTATTAGAAACTCTGGTCGATTAATTATGAGATAGAATAAATAATTCTTCTAAATTTTGATTTTTAGGCTTTACATGTCGCCCGACTGTGATCCTGCACTCATAATCGTTCGATTACGATCTTCCGATCACTATCGCTTGACTATTATCCTTTATCAATCGTCATCTGACTATGGTCCTCCAATTACCATCTCTTGACCTATATCAGCTAATTATAGTCCTTTGACCATTATCACCCAATTGTGGTCCTCTGACCACTATTATCCGACTATGATACTTCAACCTCCATCACTAAATTATGGTCCTCCAACCAATACTTCGACAAGTGTTACACGACTATGGTCTCCCACTCATAATCGCCTAACTATAGTCATCTGACTACAATTACTCAAATACAATACTTCGGTAACTATCACTCAACTATAATCTTCTGACCAGTTTTGCTCAACTATGATCCTCCAATGTCTGACCATTGTTGCTCGGTTATGATATTTTGACAACCATCACATGTCCAATCCTCTAACTACAATCACCTAATAATAATAATTTGGCCTTCATCACATGACTACCATCCTTTGTCTTCCATCATCCGACTATAATACTTTAGCAATGTCATTCGACTATGATCCTCTATCACTCAAATATATCCATCTAAATACTATCCCATAACTACAATCCTCCAACTTCTATTGCCCGACCACCATCACGTAGCTTCAGACCTTGAATCGGGTTGGGTTTGATGGTGATAATTTGACATCAATGATTGGATGATGGTGGTTAAACATAAATAATCGAATGGTGTTCAAAAGGAAATGTTTCAATGGTGGCGTTCAAACAATGGTGGTCAAATTAAGGCAAGGTGGTCTAATAGTGCTAATTAAATGTTGATGGCCTGGTCGTAGTTATCTAAGGTGATGGCCTAATGTCAGAGCTCTTTCCAATTCCACCACCCCCAACTCACACAGAAAACATAATTTCATGTGAACAATAAGGGTCTATTTAAAGACTTTAAGAGTAGCATTCTTTATAAATATACAAAAAACCAAAATACTCCATGAGATGACCCATGTTGATCACCTTAATCATATATCACATTTTAAATATCTAAGATTTTTTTAATAATGTAAGAATTAAGTGATTTTAGTTTTATTGAATTTATCTTAACAAGACACTTAATTTGACTATAAGCATATAAGATTCTGAATATTACTTGATCATCCAATTAATGTTCCAAAGTTTTTAATTATCCTCTAAGTTGGAGTCAAATAAAATCACCTTGGTGTTTATCAATTATTCTCATCTAAGACGTTAAAGTTTCACTAAGGCTTCATTTGGGACAACTTTCTTATGTCTTATAAACATCT
>NW_021404272.1:0-262 GCF_001605985.2 Dendrobium catenatum | reverse complement strand
CACTTTTAATTCTCTTAAGAAGCTCCTTCGCATGTTCATTCTACATCATCTTCCTCTCTTTATTGTCTTTGAGCTATGCAATTCCTTTTTGTCCCTGCTAAGAATGTAGGTTCCAAAAGACGAACTTTTATTTCGTTCGGTTGACCGGATGCAAGAAACATCCGGTCGTAGGCAAAAAAAGCGCGGTACCGAGGTGTACCGAGTTTTTCAAAAAACTCGGTACACCTTGGTACCTAGTTTTTTTTGCCTACGACCGGATGTT
>NW_021404271.1:0-493 GCF_001605985.2 Dendrobium catenatum | reverse complement strand
CTCTCATTTTGTGACGGATTCATCTTTGTTCCTATCTGTGTGCTTGTGACTTAGTGTGCTTATGTGTGTTTTGTAGTCTGTTGTCTTCCAAAAATTTTCTCTATTTTAAATTTGTGTGTGGATCCATAATTCATTCATCCTGCATATCAAATCTCTTGCATCACATTTTTCCTATATCATTTATCTTGTTGAGTTTTGAATTTTGAACACCTGATTTCGCATAAAATATATCGCATTTACCTCCCATATGCATGAACTACTTAAGGAAATTGCACGCTGTAATTGAACTGAACAATAATAATTATAGGCTTCATGCTGAATTTAAACGACAATGTAAAACTTTTGAGGTTGGTAATTTGATGATGGTGCGGACTTGTCCGGGAATTACATGCTAGAAGTGCAGAATCATATAAAATAGTCGAAGAAATCAATGACAACGCTTACATGGTGGATCTACTTGCAGAGTTCAACATTCATTCCTTTCCTAACATAA
>NW_021404270.1:0-274 GCF_001605985.2 Dendrobium catenatum | reverse complement strand
GGCTTAATTTTAGACGGCTTTCTTACCACTTTTAAAACAATTTTTTAGTACGAACCCCTAAAAAAGGCAAAAAAAAAAAATAAAGCCAAAAAAGAACCAGCTATCTTTCCTTTTTTATAGAGAGAGAAGTTCTACTAGGGTTTGCATTTTTACGCCTTCCGCCTCCCACCTGTCCGCTCTTGGAGGGATCCTATGGATCTCATCCCTCCCTCTACAACTCATCTTTCCCCCTCTTCATAACCACCCTCTCTCCCCCTCTCGTGCTCCAAGTTCT
>NW_021404269.1:0-828 GCF_001605985.2 Dendrobium catenatum | reverse complement strand
ATCAGGTCCAACAGTTTTTCCACCCTTCATTTTCTTTTATCAAATATGACTGTACAGATCTAATCCTGAACTTCTAGTCCATAATCTCTTTTCCCTTCATAGATCCTGTAAACTAGAAGTAAAATCACAGTGAGCTACAACATCTCAGTAAGCCATACAAATCAATCTAAATTTTTAAATATTCTTTTATTAAATATTTTGTTGAATATTTAAAAGAAGTTAAAAGTAAATTCAATAAATCACTATACTGAGAAATGTAATAAATGCACAACAGTTATTTTTTGATTTAAATAATAGTACAGAATAAATAAAAAAATTAAAATTCATATCACAGAGTTGTTCATATCATATTTCTCGGACCCAGATAGAATCTCAATTAATTCTGGTCTTATGACTCCACATTTTATTTGTACTTATATCACTAGAATATATCACATAACCCTATCTAAGACAGAATCTCAAAGGAAAATTTTGGCCCCTTATAACTCCTAGCAATTCCCTAATATAGATAGAATCTCAGAGGATTTTGACCCCTTATGTCTCCCAACATAAATAATTAACTCACATATGCATATATATAATCACATTCAAATAATTAAATTGAAAATGTATCAAAATTTCAGTGTTGTATAATGATAGATAATAGAAAATCCAATTAGGTAAAAATGCACATTTTTAAAAAATTATCAAATCATCAGAGATTGTATAAAATTATATTTTAAGACTTTTATTGTACTATAGCACTATTTTTTAACATCGAGATAATTTTTTTCAATAAAAACCCCACAAATTAAAAAACCCCCTGTGTAAAATTTCTAAAAAATATTC
>NW_021404268.1:0-213 GCF_001605985.2 Dendrobium catenatum | reverse complement strand
AAACACCACCTATGTCACATACCCAGCAGCAGCAGCAGCAACATACTCCCCCACCTGAAGGACAACAGGAGTCACATACCCAGCAGCAGCAGCAGCAACATACTCCCCCACCTGAAGGACAACAGGATTATAGAGGTGATTATGTACAAAAGCTTTTAGATCAAAATAGATTTTTTAAAAGTAGGTTAATAACCTTGGAGACAACAATGTCTC
>NW_021404267.1:0-259 GCF_001605985.2 Dendrobium catenatum | reverse complement strand
GCACAATAACTATCATCATACAACCATCGCTCAACTAATATTTGACCATCATGATCAGATCATCGTTATTGTTCCTAGTATCTTCGTTGGACCAATGTCATACAACTACCGCTATTAGACTTCAATTGCTCGACCAAAGTCGCTCTACCAACATAATTGGCTATTATGTCAACACATTAGATTTTTTGTTCACCATTATAAATAACGTTAACAAATTTTGTTGCCTATAATGTTGATTCAAATTATTTTCTCTAACAAC
>NW_021404266.1:0-223 GCF_001605985.2 Dendrobium catenatum | reverse complement strand
CAAACCCACAGGTTTTATCTCCAAAAATAACTCACATAATTCTCTTTTTAAACAGCCACAAACAACATTATTTATAGGCACAAAAAGGGTAGCCAAACAGCCCAAATATTTGGAAATATGGAAGGTTAAAAGACACCAAGAAGAAGGTTAAAAGACACCCAAAAACTGCAGTAGAAAACTGCACAAAAAACAGTAAAAAACCTCTTGAAATTCTCCCCAAACA
>NW_021404265.1:0-295 GCF_001605985.2 Dendrobium catenatum | reverse complement strand
TTCAATTTCTCCCTTGGATACATGATCCCTTATGAATGATGTCTTATGTCAATGTGTTTGGTTCTAGAACGTTGAATAGGATTTTTGAAAATGCAAATGGCACTACTATTATCACAATAAATTGGAATAGTGCCTATAGTTAATCCTAAATCAATCAATTGTTGTTTGAACCAAAGTACTTGTGCCACACAACTTCCTAATGCAATGTATTCTGCTTCTGCAGTAGATAGGGCTACTGAATTTTGTTTTCTACCGGATCAAGAAACTAATGAATTTCCAATGAATTGACATGTTC
>NW_021404264.1:0-241 GCF_001605985.2 Dendrobium catenatum | reverse complement strand
AATTATATCAACTACAAAAATTGCACAACAGCATAGCTCATTATGAATAACATTTATCAACATTTTCATAATCAATATTAAAAGATATAAACTCAATATTGATCTTTGAAAAAAACCTAACTAATTATAAATATTAGCATACAAATCAATGCTCCATAATATATATCCTTATTAATTTGTTATAATATTTTTAAGCCAATATATCTGATACATCATCAAAAAATTACCTTGATCGAGCACG
>NW_021404263.1:0-297 GCF_001605985.2 Dendrobium catenatum | reverse complement strand
AATCTTTGATCAACATGAGTCTCAAGTCTATAAAATTTCTCAATCAGATTCTGATAATCTGATTGAGGTCTTCACATTTAAAACTGCCTTATCCACTCAACCGCTGCATTCAATCGTCACGACGTTTGAGAAAAAAATATTTAGTCCTGGAAGATCATTAGATTGTATAGACGAACTACATTAAAAACTGCTCTCAAAATGTTTCATATCACGCAAACTGAATTTTATACACATCGTTCAGTACGAAAAATTTCGTCCTAGATGATTTCCACACATTTTTGGATTTTTGAATTTTTT
>NW_021404262.1:0-1441 GCF_001605985.2 Dendrobium catenatum | reverse complement strand
TTTAGTTGCTTGTAAGTTTGAAACTGTAAATCTTATCTTGAAAATTTTTAGTAATATTTTTCATAGGGAAAGTTGTCTTTATATGTGTCATAACATATGTAATTAGTCAAATATTCTCTCTTTGTACTTATGTGGAAAAATATGTCTAAAATGGTTTTACCACAACGAGGGATAACCACTTGTATTTACTAGCTTTTCATTAAACTTTTAAGATGGAAACTACTTTGAAACTTTTTTTTTTACCTTTTGTCATTTTCAAGGGTGTATTTGACATAAGTTTATTCTGATTTGTGTTTTGGCTAATTATAATCTAACACATCTATGAGTTATCACATTTATTTCCTTGATTCTATGAGAAATTTCTCTCACTCTAAACAATTCATAATCATGACGATTATCCCCTAATCTTGCCATGTTGTAATGGATTATCAAAGATGATTATTTTCTCTCCACCACTACAGGAAAACGACCTATTACAGGGCACTTTTATTGACTCATTTAAATCTTCCGAAAAGTCCACGGTAATAGAAGATTTTCCTGTAGTGCACACTCTCACTTGCTTATCAAAAGAGTTCATTCCTCTTTTATAGGTGAAATTATTCTATGCAGACGTCGAATGTTGTCCGGAAATCAACCAGAATGTGTCACGTCATCCATTGCTTGGTACCCAGCTTAGTACTGCTCGGTACCACTCGGTACTGGGCTGACGTGGCACATTCTAATTGGTCTCCAAACGATAAACTGCATTCGACGTCCGCACATAATAATCTCTCATTTTATAGAAGTTCCATTCATTCCTCAATAGAGTTCTTGCCTCCTAAGGGGTACATGGAGGAATGATCGATATATAACTCATGAGAGATTCAAACATGATGTACCATCATGGACTGTGACTCGAATATGGGCCACTAATATGTCATATGAAGTCCTTCCAGTGTGGCCTGAGACAGTGCAAGAACTAAAGAAAGGCTTTTTCAACGTCCAATGGGATCTGGTAGAGTAAGTGATGCAACCCATGGATCCGCAGCAGCTACAGGAACTCCGACAAGACTTGAAACCAAAGGAAAAGCGGAAAAGAACAAGAAAACAAGGGAAAAACTCTTCCCATATCAGTATTTATATTTTTGTATTAAGATGAAAAACTGTTTTCTTGCTTACAGTAGTAGTATGTGTATCCTTCTCTCCCCGTAGTGTTACCTATACTTACTATTAGTGTATTAGCTAGCAAAAAGTAATAAAAAGTACTTAATAACAGCAATAGTACTGAGGTAGTGGAGACTAAATGCCTAACCGAATATAATAGAAAATGGACTACGGGTGTGGGCCTAGGTAGACGCTGCATCAGTCTTCCCCGGCTGACGAAGAGCTCGACTCCGACAAGCTAAGTATAATTGGAGCGTCATCGTGAGACTGATTGTCACAACCCAACCCGACCGGGACG
>NW_021404261.1:0-285 GCF_001605985.2 Dendrobium catenatum | reverse complement strand
ATGAGCTGCTCTATCAGGAAGCTTCCGGAGATGATGGCGAGCAGATTTCTTTCAGGTGCCGGGACTGGAGGACGGCTGGAGGTATGACTTCGAGCGGAGAGCTATGAGCTTTCATCGGAGTTCACTCGAACAGATGGACGGGATGATTCCGGGAAGCCGGGGGAAGATGCTGGGAGGTCGAAAGAGCTCTGAGAGCAATTCAAAATCGCCTGGGATCGAATGGAGAGGTCTTGGGAGCTCCACCTTATTCAGCCATCTCCCACGAGCTCGAACGGCTGGGATCGA
>NW_021404260.1:0-264 GCF_001605985.2 Dendrobium catenatum | reverse complement strand
CCTCAACATCCTCAGTTTCTCACCAACCTGAGGTACAATTTTAGTAGCAACCACCTTTGTATCCATCAAATTTTTCAATCCATCCAATCTGTCATCCTGAATTTGAGCTTGTGCCATACTACTAGAGCCCTCCTGTTTCAATCCGCCCGGATTCAATTTACTATCAACCAGCATATCGCAAAGTAATTTATTGCCTGAAGGAGTAACATCCATCAGCTGATTTTCAAATGCAGAAGAATCTTTAGCCACACTCTTAGCATTTCC
>NW_021404259.1:0-407 GCF_001605985.2 Dendrobium catenatum | reverse complement strand
TAACTTCAAGCTTGATTCAGATTTACAAATATAAAGTCTTCTGATTTGAGTGATGCTTTTGAATCATATTATTCATATAAAAAGATGCCTTTATAGGGTGATAATGTTGGATTTTTTTTTTCACTTAACAACTGTTATTTTTTGTAACTGGTTGGTAGGCTTATGCTCGTGAATGGTTGGTAGACTTATGGTTATAACAATCAAGCTATTTTAATTTTATAATGTTAGTATTTGAAGCTAATGATTGGAGTATGATCACCAACATAGTGGATAAATCAATAGCAATTTAGAGTCTTTTTTTATTTTGGGTTTAGATTCTACTTCTTATAATTTAACTACATAAAAAATATCTATTTTAATGTTGAATTATAAAATTATATTAATATATTTTCTATATGATAATTTTA
>NW_021404258.1:0-240 GCF_001605985.2 Dendrobium catenatum | reverse complement strand
AGAGAGAGAGAGAGAGAGAGGAAGAGGGAATATAAGAGAGAGAGAGAGAGAGGAAAAGAGGAAATGAGAGAGAGAGGGAGAGAGAGAATAGATGAATGGAGAGAGAGTGTGTGTGTAAAAGAATAGATGAATGGAGAGAGAGAGACAAATAATAGAGGAATGGAGAGAGAAAGAGAGAGAGAGGAAGAGGGAATAAGAAAGAGGAAGAGGGAATAAGAGAGAGAGAGAGGAAATAAGAGA
>NW_021404257.1:0-324 GCF_001605985.2 Dendrobium catenatum | reverse complement strand
GTGATGTTGAAAACTGATCTTGTTGGTGATGGAAGAAGTTGGTGTTGATGTTTATGGTGGATGTCAATCTCAATATTTTGATCAAATTTTAGTCATAATTAATCTCAAAAAATATAGTGATGATAGAGAAGATCTGAGAAATACCTCTAATGATAGACTGAAAATAAATGATAGATAAGATCTCAGAAATATGTGATGTGCTGTAAATAAAAAAATGTGTGGTAGATATGATAGATAGAAAATAAATGATGGAGATTATTTTGTTAGTTTGATAATGTGTAGGGTCCATATTGAATTCTTAACATGTGTAAATGTGCCACTCTC
>NW_021404256.1:0-212 GCF_001605985.2 Dendrobium catenatum | reverse complement strand
TCCTCTGTCGACAGTCAGACAGAGTCGACAAGGTTCAGGCTTTAAATGGAAATGACCCCGAACACCCCGATGATGTCCGCGTTGATTGAAGATTTCAACTGGAGGGGTTTTCAAATATTTTTAAATATCTCTCAAATATTCAAAATCCATTCCAAACACTTTTCAAATTCCACCCAAAAACCCAAAAACTCCACAAAAATCTCAAAATTCCA
>NW_021404255.1:0-375 GCF_001605985.2 Dendrobium catenatum | reverse complement strand
TGACCTCATACAAAAATGAGGTCAACAAATGGACCCACAATGTGTGTGGTAGAAGGAACTTCTGCTGCATGTTGACTGTATAAAAAAATTAGGAAAAAAAATTCAAAACAACCGACATACCTCCGAGTCGGCCCCACACTAGGCAGTTAGCGTCGAAATGAAGCCTCGCTTCGCATAAGAACCGCCATCGGACAATCTAAAACAATAAAAAGGAATTGATACGAAGAAAAAAAAACTTACGCTCGCTCATTCGGTTCCCTCGTCGCTGTTCGACTTCGTTGCTTCGCACAAGCGTCTAGGGTTCGCCGTTCATCTTCTCCTCCCGTTGTTGTTGTTCGACTCCGTTGCTTCACAGGAGGCCGAGAAGATTGCACG
>NW_021404254.1:0-273 GCF_001605985.2 Dendrobium catenatum | reverse complement strand
AGACAAATAAATGGTAGAAGACTTAGGAATACTTTTCTTAATGTTAAATGTAATAATTGTAGATTATTTTGACATATAGCACACACCTGTACTTTGAAGATGAAATCTAATTTGGTGTGGAGACCTAAGATACATAAACCTAGATATATCATACATGCATATGATTATAAATTGCTAAAAAGAGAACATAAACTTGTTTGCAGGGTCGCTCTCACACAAGACCTCGTAAGAGTATGTGGTACCTGGACAGCGGATGTTCAAAGCATATGACTG
>NW_021404253.1:0-1032 GCF_001605985.2 Dendrobium catenatum | reverse complement strand
TTTAATTATGTTAAAACTATGTTTTAAACATCAGATATCCTTTCTGTAATTTATTTTAATTATGTTTTACTTAAATACCTAATAATCTTGATCAAATCAAAAAAAAATATTAAAACGGTACACTTCAATCCTAAATGGCATGATATCTAAGATTGGGTATGGACAATATCTGATCTTTGGGAGATTTGTTTTAGAGCTCAATATTAATTGCAAATAAATTTTCAAATAAAGGATCTATTGCTTAGATCAAATATTTGAAAGTTCATTTGCAAACCCTATAATCATTCAATTATTGCATCTAGAAATCTATGGGATCAGTGTAAAGCTTTTCTTCACTGAAAGTGGATTAGATCTTAACCACGTATAGTTCAATTAGAACCAACTTTAAATCTCCTGCTCAATCTAGTTTAAATAAAGAATGAATTATATATGGTTGTAGCATCAAAATTGAAATGATTTTGGCTTGAGGATATCCTTATATCCTTAAGACTTTCAATTCAATATTGATATACCTAATCATTTATAGTTAATCATTGGAAGTTATAGGCTATTATATAATCTATGACTTTAATGACTTACTGTAATTATCTAATAGAGTATTAGGATACTTTTATTTCTTTGATTCTTGATTGCTATGTTATGGTTTGTTTGTATTTAGTGTTTCAAAGGGTTAGTGAACATTGCTTTATATCCTATAACCTAGTGACACTAAGGACAACAATTAAGGACCCAATCTTAGCTAACTCAGTCAATCTAGGAAGAACTACACTTACTTCCCTTTTGGGATTGAACTTAAACTTAGAAAATTAGTGTCATATACCCAACGATCTAATACACTTCGAATTGACATTAATTAACCTTATAACAACAAATAGATTAAGGATCTTTTTCTTTTATTTTGATAAATTCAAATAAACTAAATAAAATTCCATAAAGTCTAAATCAATCTCAATAAGCACTAATCAACCATAAAATGAATTTACAATCATTCAAAAATTAAACTCAAGGTCCAAATGTCATTAAAGTAAATCA
>NW_021404252.1:0-678 GCF_001605985.2 Dendrobium catenatum | reverse complement strand
AAGCAGCTGTTGGCCGAAACAATCAAAGCCCAATTACGTGAGCTTCTTCACGTAACAACTTAAGAATTTAATTTTCCCCTTCTTTCCCCTTGGATCCCGCAGCCCCTTCACCTTTCCCGTCTCCCCCTACTGGCTGGAATTCTCCAAGGTCTGCCCACTAGATTTCCTATTCTATTTTCCTAATTCCAGTCACGGATTCAAGGAATTGAATTCCATCCCTTCCTCTGCTTATTAACCTGCTGAATTTCCTCTCAGATTTTGTGAGAAAATCTGAAATATTTCAGCTTTCATGGAAGGAATTGTATGCTGGAAACAATGTCACTTCCCGTAACTGTTCTTGTTCTTCACAGCAATTCCTCAAATCTCCACCTCTCCTTGGCATTAACTATAATTCTCTCCACCCTGTCCCATAGAAAAATCTGAAAATTTCAGATTTTCTGAAGGGACATTTCAGCTTTTGTGAGGAGACACTTGGAGATTGTCCACCTTCCATAGCAAAGCATTTTTTGTTCTACATCACTAAATCTTGGGTTTTGTTCATCGAGCTAGTTAGAGATATTCTAGAGCATGAGATAGACTTTTTAACCCCTATCTTTGATTCAATATTGTTATTTTACAAAACGTTATAGCTTAAAATATATTTTTTCTTGAATTTCATGAAAGTTTCACTACGTAACT
>NW_021404251.1:0-1228 GCF_001605985.2 Dendrobium catenatum | reverse complement strand
TACAACCTTCCACCAGAGATGTGTATGACTACTCCGTAAATATTCTTAACTCTTATAATACCTAGACCACATAATATGAAAGCAAAAATTGATGTTTTTTGTCAACCATTAATTAATGACCTCAAGTTATTATGGGAATAATGAGGCTCACATATGACATATCAACAAAACAAAATTTTCTCCTACGAGCTGCATTGTTGTGAACTATTGGTGATTTCCAGCCTATGGTATATTGTCTGGTTTGAGCACAGCAGGAAAATTAGTATGTCCTTACTACATGGAGAATAGCAAAGCTTTCACACTAAAACATGGAGAAAAAAAAATACTTGGTTTGATTGTCATCGTATGTTTCTACCTACTAATCATCAATTTCGAAGAAATAAGGAAGCATTTGTTAAAAACAGAATTGAGCGGTCGCCTCCTCCACCCAGATTAAGTGGTGAAGATGTCTTACAAAGACTTTCTAACATTCCAACAATTATTGATTTTCTAATGCTATCAGAGTCTAAATTTCAGGGTTATGGTATTGAACATAATTGGATTAAGAAAAGTATTTTCTGGACATTACCATATTGGAGAATTAATTTGATAAGGCATAATCTAGATGTTATGCACATTAATTGAGAAGAACTTTCTGGATAATATTTTTAATACAATTATAGATATTAAAGGTAAGAGTAAAGATAATGTCAAAGCAAGGATGGACATTAAAGAGTATTGCCGGCGAAAAAATCTGGAGTTAGTAACAAAAATTGACGGTAAAATAATGAAGCCCAAAGCTCCTTACTCTTTCACGTTAGAGCAAAAAAGATCGATATGTCAGTGGTTTAAAGGTTTAAAAATGCCTGATGGCTATGGATCAAATATAAGCCGATGTGTTGACATGAAATCTGCAAGGTTATTTGGACTCAAAAGTCATGATTGTCGCATAATTATGGAGGTTCTTCTTCTAAGCATAGTATGTATATTACCCGAGTACATATCAAATACGTTGATTGAGCTTCATATTTTCTTCAAAGACTTATATTCATCTAAACTAAGCGAAGATGCTTTACGGAGGTACGAGGATAACGTATCAATCATCCTCTGCAAGTTAGAAAATATATTTCCCCCTAGTTTTTTTGATTCTATGGAACATCTTCCAGTACATCTATCTTATGAAGCTAGAGTTGGTGGACATGTACAATATCGTTGAATGTATCCTTTCGAAAGGTAAATGGGTTTTGAT
>NW_021404250.1:0-1354 GCF_001605985.2 Dendrobium catenatum | reverse complement strand
CCCACTCACGACACTTTCACGCCTAGAGCCGCCCCCCTCATCTCCTCTCTTGCGATTCTCCAACCGGTTGGCCACCATTCTCCCTCCAAGAGCCAAGGTAACTCCTATTTCTCTTCTTCTTCCTCTTCTTCCTCCTCCATTCTTCTTCTTCCTCCTTTCCTCTTCTTTTTCTTCTCCATTTTTCATCTTCCCTCATCTTCCCTCCAAGTTTCCCAACATTTTCTACTATTTTATTCTTCTACTCCCTTCTCCTTCCTCTCCTTCATCTTCTTCTTCCTCCTCCAACTCTCTTTCTCAAAACATACACTAAACCCTAACCCTAATTTTTCATATCTCTACATCCACTCACTAAACCATCCACTACCCTTCACAAAAACACTTCCCTACATCTCCTACACCCTTCCAAAAAAAAAAAAAATTTCATCCATCACTTTCTCTCTCTAACCTAGAGAGAGAAAATTTTCTCTCTCTATAATGAGAGTGAAATCTCTTCATGAATAGCTCAATCTCCACCCCAAGCATCTTCCCTCTCCACCATACCTCCAAATTCCTTCCCTATAGAGAGAAAAAAATTACACTCTCTCTTTCTCTCTCCAAAATTGAGAAGAGAGGGATTTTCTCTCTCTAAATCTCTCCTCTCACTTCCTTGCACCTCCTAAGCCCTCTCTACGCAAATTCCCTTCAAATTCCTTCTTTCCCCTCTCTTTCTCTCTCTAGAAAGAGTGTTTCCTTCTCTCTTTCTCTCTCTAGAAAGAGTGTTTACTTCTCTCTTTCTCTCTCCAAAAATTAGAGAAAGAGAGATTTTCTCTCTCTAACCTCACTCCCCCAATTTCCTATATACACTAAACCCCTTCCACCAAAAATCCTTTCTTTCCCTCTCTTTTTCTCTCTAGAAAGAGAGCTCTCTTCCTTTTCTTTCTCTCTCTAGCTTCTTTTTCAAATAAAAATATGATTAATTGCATAAGTAAATTTTTTTTTAAATTATGCATCGCAGGTTCCCACGTCGCCATCATCCGCCGTCGCCGCCTCGATTACTGCACACCCAAGATAAAAACTAGTATTTACATTTCTGTGCATGAAATAAGTACTCGTGACCGCTTTTCTTAGCGGGCGAGGAAAACTTAAGTACCCGTGACGCACTGAGAGAGCGGGAAAATTTGTATGCTTGAAAATATAAGTACCCGTGATTGCTTTTTTAGCAGGCGGGGAAATTTGTTATTTGTAAAAAAAATTATTTAATCAATTACCCGTCACTGCTTTTAGGAGGGGAAAATGTCATACTTTAATCCTGTGCTCAAAGACCCGTGACCGCTTTTGTTAGCGAGCGGGGATTGGAACTGCGGCTGCGGTGTCA
>NW_021404249.1:0-308 GCF_001605985.2 Dendrobium catenatum | reverse complement strand
TATTTGGTCATAGAATTTAGCCATTGTAGCAAACTCATTTGACTATGTGGGAATTAATGTTGACTCCTAATACAAATTTTATTTTAATCATCTAACATTCTAACTTATTGTGAGAAAAAAAAATCTAATCTAAGACGTGCCTTGAAAGCAATGTATATGTATTCAATGGCCAAATATTTGATTGTTATTCTATGTTGTATACAATTTTAATGGGCAAGTAGTCAACAAAACACAATCTAATTATCAATGGATCATAAAAATGTTATTGTAGGATATTTAGAAATCATGTCTTAAAGAGAAATCCTATG
>NW_021404248.1:0-236 GCF_001605985.2 Dendrobium catenatum | reverse complement strand
AGAGACAGAAAAATAACGATGATGAACAGTGCAACGTCAATATTGGCGTCCAACTGTTCACGCGCAGCCAAAAAGCGGAAGTTTTGCCGTTCGGCTAGAGCTCGGGAGCGACATCATACAAGCGTTTGGAGTTCGGTTAGAGGGCATCTCAAACTGAAAAACTCATTTTTCACTCCAAAATGCAGTAATACACCAATATGCAATAACTTGACTTCAATCGAACTCCATTTTCTAAC
>NW_021404247.1:0-200 GCF_001605985.2 Dendrobium catenatum | reverse complement strand
TCGTTAGAGTTACTATGTGATCCTAAAAATTTTTATTAGGATTTCAAGTAGAAGAATTTTATACGTACCCTTACTAAAAAAAAGCACTCTGATTCGTATCTAGGCTAAAACAAAACACGACATACAAGGGCCCTAAAAAAGCTACTGCACAAATAATATAAATAATTAAATTTAATAAGCCAAATATATAATGTCCAATG
>NW_021404246.1:0-257 GCF_001605985.2 Dendrobium catenatum | reverse complement strand
TAGTGTCTTGTCCATTGTAGGGAGTTGAATATTGCAGGTTAGCAAGATCCGGCGTCAAATGCGTTGATGCACCTGAGTCGAGCACCTAGTCGGAGGTGGTAACTGTTGGCGTCTGAGTGAGAAGAGCTCGATTGTTTGCTAGACGAGCGGTGTAATTCGAGTTAAATCTGTGCCAGCAAATGGAGGCGAGATGGCCACTTTTCCCACAGATTTGGCAGGTAGGTCGCTCTGAGGATCTGGGCGTGTTAACTGCAGGT
>NW_021404245.1:0-202 GCF_001605985.2 Dendrobium catenatum | reverse complement strand
CGTGCATTTTATAGTACAAAGTACAAACAATAAATTTTAGAAAATCATTTTATCGAATAAAAACTATGGGAGGGGTAAAAAAGGTAAATACTTTTAGGGTAGATCTGAAGGTTTTTTTTTTTTTAAATTGAGTGAAGGCATTATTATATATTTGAATTTGTAAATAATGCAGGACATAGAATATGAAATATCTATGAAAGGT
>NW_021404244.1:0-220 GCF_001605985.2 Dendrobium catenatum | reverse complement strand
AAATCATCTTAATAAAACCTTTTACCCTTCTATTATTGACAATATGTCCATTATTCCAAGTCTTATTTCTCTTGAGGATAAAAGTGTTCTATTTATATCTCCTCTTCTTGAGGAGGTTAAGGACATTATTTTTGGTATGAATGCTAATTATGTGGTTGGTCTTGATGGTTTCATGACTAAGCTTTTATAGAAAATATGGCCTATTATTTATAATGATCTT
>NW_021404243.1:0-699 GCF_001605985.2 Dendrobium catenatum | reverse complement strand
TGTTTCCTGCACTGTGCGTTCTTGTGCGTGTGATGTGCGTACTATATGCGTATGTTTTGCGTACACTGTGCGTGATCGTTGCTTATATTCTGCGTATGTTGTGAGTTTTTTGTGCGTATCTAATTTACTTATTTTTAATTTATTATTTTTTATAATTTTTAGATATATGTTCATCCAATTACCTATAGATGCTATGCTTCTTCGTTTCGAACAATCTGTGATAACTTTGCTCAGCAAATTACTCCTGAAGTCAAGGACACATTGAAACATTTAAAGATGATATAGTTTTTAGAAATTCTTGGGTTTGAGCAAAATTCCCTCTTATTTATGAGCTGATCTCAAGGTGGGACATTTCAAAACAATGCTTTGTTATAAAAGGGCAACCCATTTCTTTCACTGCTGATGAAGTGACCATTCTTACTGGTCTGTCAAATAAAGGAGAAGAAATATCCTGACATTTCTTAGCACATACTTCAGTTATATCAACGAAAATAAGGAATGACATGATGGAGTTGAACAAGCAAACCCCTCAGAGACTATGTTAAGAACGTTTATCATGTATTTATGTTCAAATTTACTTTTTCAACTTAACAACTTCAAAATCCCTCGGTTGATTCAAAGAATAGCAAATAATCCAGATGATTTTTTGTCAATAAACTGGACTAGTTCAATTAGGGAGTTTTTAGTTGGAGAGTTTAA
>NW_021404242.1:0-312 GCF_001605985.2 Dendrobium catenatum | reverse complement strand
AGCTTTGTGCATAACGGACTTGTTGATGACAGAATCCACTTAGTTCAGCCTTAGGCTTTTCACGAACTTTGGGATAATTTTCTTCGGTCCTTTGCTTTGTGCTTTGGTGGACTTGTTGAAGAAAAATTTCTTCGATCCTCGCTTTGTGCTTTACGGATTTGTTGAAGGATTTGCAGGTTCTGGATTCAGTTGATAGTACCGAACGTAGGTAGTATCTTGATCCTTAACCACGTGAGAAGACATTAATCTGAATTACTTGAGTTCGTCAGATTGGGAGAACTAGAATTTGATAGCCCTTTGTCCTCTGGTTGC
>NW_021404241.1:0-1462 GCF_001605985.2 Dendrobium catenatum | reverse complement strand
GAGAGACGCCGGAAGGCTGCCGAAATTTCGGGTGAACATAATGCTTTATTTGGACTTAAGTGGACTCAAACTCAAGTCATTATTTGAGCAATTTGGACATTAATTTGCATTTGCAAGGACTACAGGGGACTCGAATGAAGGGAAGAGGCTCATCTTAAGCCTAAATTGGACTTGCACTTGGACTGGGACTTGCACTCGGACTTGAACTAAATGGACTTAAATAAATTCAAACTAATTTAAAAAAAATTGAAGTTTGATTTGGACTCAAGCAAAATGATAACAAAAATGAACTTACAAATAATCATTAACATGAAACAAATATATAATGCAATTACGTGTCCATAACTGATTCAATTGACTATTAAAGAATCATCATGCAAATGATAATCAAAGAGGAGGATCCATTTGAGTCTCATCCAATGATATCACTACAATATACTAGAGGCCATGATGCTTCTACAACCACCAAATCAAATTGCCAGCAAATGTCCTAATCTCCAACAAGCATTGAAGATTATTGCATAACGGAAATCAATGAATGAACAAGGGTCTACAAATGAGGTCCAAGAGCCTACAACAAACAAGGATTCTCATGGATGCATGCAAAATCTGTGTAGTGAAAGAGATAACTGTCTTATAAGCATGAATGATTTGCAACCTTTAGCATCTCAAAGGACAACAATTAAAGTGTAAGGAGCATTGCAACTGAAATGAAGATATTAAGATATCAAATTCATCATACAAATTGCAAATCACTTTTGAGAATAAAGATGTGATGAATGTAGTTTGTTTGTGAGAAGCGCAAGATTTTAGATGCATGGCTTGATTACAAGGCCTTAATATGATGACTTTAAACCATCATAATGGCTTTATAGTATTGAGCATAACTTACTCTTTAGTGGCAATTGAGTGGATAAATATAAGGCATGTCATGAACATAAATAATATACTTCAACCATGTTCTCAAGTGATCAAGGATAATTGGAGATAATGAAAGTTCATGATTCTTAATATTATTCATTCACAATCAACGATCAGATGAAGACATAATCACATGCCTGCAATCAACCACCGTTATGAGCTCAATATGTCTACAGTCAAGTATATGAAGAATGGCGGTAGAGACAACATGTCCTTCATACATTCAAGATATCTACCAATTATTGTGGCGAAGACACTATGATATCTCCATGATCAACAATTGTCCAACATCAGTTGAACGCATCGGCCCTCTATAAGAAAAGACAAATGATACGTAATGGAGTATAAATATGTGAGGGGTTGTAGAATACACCTTATACATACCACATGATATTTACAAGCAGAAGCATATGAGATGCGATGAGTGCAAAGTATACACAAGTCGTTATAGAAGAGCTGTTGTACACTCAATATGTCATCTACAGGGCAAATACAGAAGAGAATTGTAGTAGATAGGAGCTCTTACAAGATGCTGTAGAAG
>NW_021404240.1:0-227 GCF_001605985.2 Dendrobium catenatum | reverse complement strand
ACTTTCTTTAGAAAGAAATTTTTGTGATTCTTCATATTCCATAGCAGTTATAGTCTTACCATTGTGATTAAAAATGGTATTTAAGAAATCTTCATCAGCTATACGATCAAATTTAACTTGAAGAATCAAATCTATGAGATCAGCATTAAAAAATTTCAGCAACATATTTTTATCCCAGGTTCCATTGCTCATGATAAAAGTATCCAAATTCAAATCATTGAGTTCTA
>NW_021404239.1:0-2020 GCF_001605985.2 Dendrobium catenatum | reverse complement strand
CTTCCCAAAATTTGAATCATCAGTTGGGTGGTGGCGTGGAGATTAAGTCCAATGGTGATTGGTTGGATAATTCGTCCAAATGTGATTCTGATTCTGAGTCATATTCAGATATGGGTAATGAGTTCCAAGTGGTTCGTGATTTACCTCTTAAGGTTGTTTCTCGTGGGAAATTCTGGAATAGAGGAGGTAGAAGAAGATAATTCGCTTTCAACTTTGGTTATTTTTTGCGGTTTGGTGGATTGCTCTTCGTTTGGATTGAAATTTGCAGGGCGATGATGTGGCTGTGGCTCGTGTCTTCGTTGGCTACCTTGTGGCAACCGTTGGTGTTTCTCACCCTTTCTGGATGGTCCTTGCGCTTTCGAGGATGCTGGGAGTCTCGGCCAACTACTGAGCCCTCTTTTGGGTTTTTATTTTCCTGGTTTTTTGTGTCTGTATCTTTTTACTGGTGTTCTTTTTATTTCTGTTTTTCCCTTCTCCACTGTTGTATCTTCTACTTTTTAGTGTTTAATAATATTTCTTGTTGAAAAAAAGAAAAAAACATTGCAGTGGATGAATTGAAGGACTTTGATACATTGGCAAAGCATATGAAATTTCACTCGAATTCAAAATTATGTCTATAACTAAATTAGCATTCACATTTGTCAAAGTATATTTGGAGGTATCTCATATCCCTAAAAAAACAACAACAACAAAAAAGTAACCAAAGAGTAGATCGATGAAGAAAACTTATCGAACAACAATAAAGGGCGAGTAAAGATGATGATGGCCTTGGAGAAGAAATTGGACGGAGTAAATTAGACGGGAATGGCTAATTGGAAGCAATCAGATCGAGCAACAAACGGGAGAGGGCTTTCATGTGAGAATGGACGCAGGAGAAAAATTCGGGTAATTAGACGTAACACGGGTAAAATACTGAAGTAGGCCTTTCTCAGCAGATTATCGACAAAAATTCCTCTAGTAAATTTCTGGCATAATTTCCACCAGCAATCAGTCGGAGAAAGTTACACAAATTTCCATTGCCAAATCCATCGAAATTCCCGCCGCTATTTCTGGCGGCTTATTATCCACTGGAAATAGACGTTTTTCTGTAGTGGTTCCATCTTATTAAATAGAGAGAGCAAATGCCATTCTATAAACTTAATGTTATGAAGTATTCTAAGAACTTTAGAGTCATTGAATATTTCAAAAAGAAAATCATAATTTTAAATGTCCCAATATGATGAAAAAGTACTATTCAGACAAATAAAAACTAGAGAACATGAGGAATTTAATGAATGAACTTTAACTTGTGAGCTCTCTTAAATTCTTGAGACATGTCGCTTCAACCCTCGCTCCATTAGTGATGGTATATATAGTGTTAGTTATTTTAATCCCTCCTTTTTCAATACTAAGCTCCCCTTGTGTCTGTTTATTGGCATATAGATTAACTTGATGCTCAATAAGATGTCCTAATTTTATTAATTTCTCAATCAAAGATTTCAACATTTTGTAGTTCTCTATGTAGTGGTGGAATCATTATGATATAAGTAAAGTTATTATTGACACCATTTACAAAACTTTTCATTAAAATTGACCACTTAAAATATTCTCTATTTTGAAGGACCACAATGACTAGAGTGAGTGATTGACTAGAGTGAGTGATTGATTCAATAGAGATAGGCACAAATATGTATGTACGTGTGTGTATGAATGATACAAGAAAAATGGGAATTATTTTAATATTTTTAAAGGTAGGATTTGATTTCTCAGTTGATAATTTACTAAACTATTCCACATTCTTATAATATAAGACAATAGATTATGTCCTCCTTTGACCCAAAAAAAAGATGCTCTCATTCTTGTGATGTCCCAATTAATAGAGCCAAGTTGGGGTTCGGTTAGAGTTTTTTTATGGTGGTTCGGAGATGGCACAGTGAAGGCTACCTCATTTAATTAGTGATCATGATATATCATTTTGAAGCTCTAAACTCTATGAGCCTAACCGAGTTCACATATTATAATTTTAAGATTGATAAGAATA
>NW_021404238.1:0-261 GCF_001605985.2 Dendrobium catenatum | reverse complement strand
CAAAATGTGAATTTTGGTTGAGAAGTATTTCTTTCTTAGGGCATATTATTAGTGGTGAAGGGATTTCTGTAGACCCGCAGAAAGTAAAAGCAATTACAGAATGGCCAACACCAAAGAATATTACAGAGGTTCGTAGTTTTCTTGGATTAGCAGGATATTATAGAAGATTTGTTAAAGGATTTTCACAAATTGCTATGCCTTTGTCCAAACTATTGAGGAAGGAATTAAAATTTGAATGGACAACTGAATGTGAGAAAAGCT
>NW_021404237.1:0-309 GCF_001605985.2 Dendrobium catenatum | reverse complement strand
CTCTTCATTGGATAGCAATGTCTCAATCTTCCGTTCATCTTAATTTAAGATTGAGATTTTTTTTAGACAATTTTATTATTGCTTTTGAAAGTAATTATTTAGTACAAATATTTTTTGAGCTCAAATTTTTTGAACTAAAAAATTATTTAAAAAATAATAAAATTATCACAAATGAAATCTAATTTTTTTATTTTTAATGTTCTTGTCGGAAATGAACTTTTTGTTAATAGAGCACAAAATTTATGAAGTATTATTGATCATAATATTCAATTATTAGTCCTATTATTTTATTTTTTTTAAAACATATTG
>NW_021404236.1:0-214 GCF_001605985.2 Dendrobium catenatum | reverse complement strand
GTGCTCCTGCATTTGCATTTGAACATGCTCTTGCAATTGAACTTGCCAATCAGCTTGTGATTTCCTTACTTGTTCTAGCTCTTCTCGAAGGGCAGTTGTTTGTTGAGTATGTAAGGACTCATGTGAACTGGATGTGAAACTGGATACAGTAGAGGAGGTCATCCCCTCGTATGCCTGAGCTTGCAAACCTAAACCATAAACTCTGCCACGTTGC
>NW_021404235.1:0-919 GCF_001605985.2 Dendrobium catenatum | reverse complement strand
AACAACTCAGTAAGACATCACTCACCAATCAAAATAGTCAGAAATTCACATCAGAAAATACATCAGAAAGTAGCCGTACGAAAATTGTAGAACAGACAGAACAGATACTTGATCAATCTAAAATTATTTAGGGATATCAGATCATTCGTATCAGATTCCCTGACCCTGACATAATCTCAATGGATTCTGGCCCCTTATGCCTCCCTTCCCAGACACTGACAGAATCTCAATGGATTCTGGCCTCTTATGACTCCCTTTATGCTTATAGCCCCAGAATAGAACATAACAGATATTCAGAATTCCGGAATAGAACTTATTTTCAGATTTCAGAGCTAATTTCAGATTTCCCTGACACAGACAGAATCTCAAAGGACCCTTACCCCTTATAACTCCCTTCTGATATCATACAAACACTTCAATTCATTTAATGTATCAATTCAAAAAAATTAGAATTCATACGAAAAATCAGCGGCGTAACGGTAGTATACAGAATTTATACAAAAATCATAGATTCATAAATTTACTAAATTACCACAGAATATCCACAACAATATTATAAGACTTTCATTGTACTGACATAATATTTTTCAACATCCCAATAATTTGCAATTCAATTAAAACGCCGCAGAATCCAAAATTATATATGGTAAAAATCTTTCAGAAAATACTCAAAACGTGCACAATTATCATCTCAGAAATATACCAAAAGTTATGCGGTAAAACCTTTATCGGAAGAAAATAATACCATAACTTCGCTAACGGAAACAAAATTCGGAACAGAAAAAGCGTCAAAAATCTCATTTTTGAAAATTGAGAAAGGCGGAATGTGCCTTACCTCGAGTCGATCAACTTTTCCAACTACGACGACGGACGAAAACGGACGAAAGTCACCCAAAAATCCACTTTTCTTCTTTTCCCT
>NW_021404234.1:0-279 GCF_001605985.2 Dendrobium catenatum | reverse complement strand
GAAGGAGCCAAAGAAGCCTCGCGTGAAGCAACAATCCTGATCCAATAGGAGTAAGCATCCGATCTGACAGAAGCAAGCATCTGATCCAATAGGAAGTCCCGATCGTTGAAGTCATCTTGATCATCGAAGGCATTCTGATCGTCGAAGGCGTCCGATCCGACCGGTAGAGAAGCCTCCTGCGTGTGTACCCTAATCGAGCGGCTCCTATGTGCGAAAGGAGCAATCGGCTGAATCTCTGGAGCCCGATCGAGCGGCTCCTGCGTGCGAAAGGAGCGATCG
>NW_021404233.1:0-649 GCF_001605985.2 Dendrobium catenatum | reverse complement strand
GGTGTTGTCCCTTATACTCAAATGGCATTATCGATTGAACTTTTTTATGTAGTTTATAAACCCGCTCTTCAACTGACATTTTTTTCATAGCAACTTGTTTCTTTCATCACTTTATGGAACTTCATCACCCACCCCTCCATTAGTTATATCACTTGCACCTCACCCAACTTATTTCCTTACTTATGATGACAGGAAAGGAAAATTAGATACTATTTGGATTTGGACCATACTTATGTTAGTATTTCCGTTAAACTTATTTTGGGTTCTTATATAGATTTATGTTTCCTATGAAGTATATAAATAGATGAAATAGTCTATAATTAGAAGGGGTAGACAATCATTAATGATTTTTGTTTTGAATTGTTCTATCCTATTATTTCGTCCCCTCTCTCTCTCCTTCTCTTCTAAAAAGTTGAAGGAGCTTCATGTTCCACCCAATATCCTATAGATAGTAAGAGAGAGAGAGAGAGTGAGAGAGAGAGAAAGAGAGAGGATGATAATGAAAAGTAGCCAAATTCCAATCTTTGAGAAAATTGTGAGAAAGATTTTTTATTTGTTAACCTTTAATCAACTAAAGACCCATAGTATGCTCAATCGATGCAAATTTGAACTAAGAATTAATGTTTGGATCATTATAGATAACCAATCA
>NW_021404232.1:0-235 GCF_001605985.2 Dendrobium catenatum | reverse complement strand
AAAAGTAGGAGGTGTTTTAAGATTCTGAATTACTTCAAAAACACCTTAGTCTATCCTAAGTGTTGGGCTCGAATTAGATCGAAAGAGACTTTTAATTTAATGGTCAATTTTATTAGAAATTTGGGATTCAATTCCTGAAGGTTGAGGTCTTATGGCCCGAGCCAGCCTCAGAACCTAAGTCTAAATGGAGCACTTTAACTTAGTGCCCCGAACCTAGCTAGTGCAATGCGAATCT
>NW_021404231.1:0-264 GCF_001605985.2 Dendrobium catenatum | reverse complement strand
TTTTAAACTGGAAGTACTTTCTTAAATTAATCTTTCTGCGGGAGTTGGTTGACCGGATTCTCTGTCTGGGTGGTTACAAAATGCTGAAAGCCATGTATATTTACTATATTAGTTTTTGGTCTTCTAATGCTTCTATCTTTTGGAGAATTTATTGTAGGTTTCTAATCATCTGGGGTTGTGGGAGCTATAAAGACTACAAGGTTCTCGTCTTTTATTTTTCGCATTTATATTCCTATTTCTATGTGCCTTTTTGAAGGAAGTATG
>NW_021404230.1:0-224 GCF_001605985.2 Dendrobium catenatum | reverse complement strand
AAAAATTTAAAAATTACAAATAAAATATAAGATAACATGGGACGATGACAGCCATTGATCTTCAGCTCCTCGGATAGCCATGGTCAAATCGAGCAGCTTGACGAGGAAAATATAAGATCATTCGATTATGACATCATTAAGACACTTAGATGTTTGATAAATGATTGATAATCAAGGGGATCAATAAGAATCGTGCAATGGACTGTTTTAAATTTTGGTCAAAT
>NW_021404229.1:0-323 GCF_001605985.2 Dendrobium catenatum | reverse complement strand
GTTCTTGAAATATTTCTAAACGCCTTATGTCTGCTTGCATGAATGTTGCAGTTCAGGTGGTGTATTGTAGCTGCTTCTGGATTGAGTTGTGTGCTACAATTTATAGGTAGACTATCATTCACTACTTGTTGCTTTATAGATGGATTATAGTGAATTAACAAATCTCCTGCTTTCATTTGTAGACAATTGCATTTACATGACATTTTTGTTCGTGGTCTTTGCTTTGCATACAAGTCTTCTAGAATTAACTACAGGCGTTTGAATTCATTGTAGTTATTTTGCATTTTATTTGTGGTTGGCACACTGGGTATACAATAAACCTT
>NW_021404228.1:0-311 GCF_001605985.2 Dendrobium catenatum | reverse complement strand
CAATCTGAGTAAATTTTGTATACATTTCATAAATTGATTCATGAGATTTCATACCAAAAAGTTCGTAGTCATGCAAGAGAATGTTCAAACGGGATTGTTTAACTTCATTAGTGCCTTCATAAGTGATACACAATTTATCCCAAATTTCTTTACTAGTTTTTCAAGTGGAAACACGCATATAGACTTCTGATTTTAAAGCACATAATAAATAATTAAGACATTTTTCATTCAATTGAGCTAAATATCTATCATCTAAAGTCTATTCAGTAAAAGAAAGTGGAATAGTAATGCCGTTAAGTTTACCAGTTGGA
>NW_021404227.1:0-728 GCF_001605985.2 Dendrobium catenatum | reverse complement strand
AAGCATGGTCCCCCTTATCCAATAGGTGATAGTGTTGCAAATAGTATAATTGATAAATTGTAGTCTCCCAGCGATAGACAGCAATCTTGCCTTCCAACCGGCCAGATGGTTGGAAATTTTGTTCAAAAGAGGTTGGAAATCAGCTTTACAGAGTTTCTTAACAGAAATAGGGAGCCCAAGATAAGTCATTTTATCTCCAGACAAAGGAATGTTGAGAGTATCACAGATTACCTTGTGGTTGGGAGTAGCTTTAGAGATGATAAGTTTGCTTTTGTCCTGATTAACCCAAAGTCCAGACAAGTTAGCAAAAGAGTCAATAATCTCAGTAAGGGTCTTACAATTCTGTGTCGAAGCCTCCCCGAATATAAGGAGATCATCTGCATATAGCAGATGAGAAATGACCAAATCCTGTCTTTGAATACCTATGAATTTTTCTGGCAAGGTAGGATTGTCTATCATACAAGAAAAAGCATCCATTGCAAGACAGAATAAATAAGGACTGAGCGGACACCCTTGTCTAATACCCGAAGAAGAGTGGAAATAGCCTTCAAGAGCACCATCGATACATATAGAAAATTGGATATCAGAAATGCATGCTTTTATCCAGTTAATAAAAATAGGAGGGAAACCTTTTTGCTTCATTCTAGCCAGAATGAAATTACGAGATACAGAATCAAATGCCTTACGAATGTCCAGTTTAGCACATAGAAGTTTCATATTGGACGATT
>NW_021404226.1:0-203 GCF_001605985.2 Dendrobium catenatum | reverse complement strand
TGAGTACAAACCGTAAAGATTCCTCCGGGTCTGTAGTGGAAACATCTGCTCCAATCTCAACCTGTGATGGACCCTGTACTAGTGGTTGTATAGGACCCTGTGCAAGTGGCTGCATAGGACCCTGTACAACACTAGCGGGTATCACTGGTGACTGGGCAGTGGGAGGTCTACAAACTTTCCGAGGCATGTAATGCTCGGCGTCA
>NW_021404225.1:0-305 GCF_001605985.2 Dendrobium catenatum | reverse complement strand
GCGGGTAGGCGGCCTCTTGGTTTTTTTCCCTTAACGGCGGAGACGCCGGGAGGCTGCCGAAATTTGGATTGAAAATCCAAGGACTTGGAGCAATTCGGAACATGGACACGATTGAACTACGAAGGACTAGTACTTGAACTTTTGAACAAAATCTAAATGACTTAATAAACTTAAATCCAAATAAATAAAAAAATGTGCAAGTGATGAAGAATTGAACTTGCAATGTGAACATTGACATTGAACTCAAGCTTGTGGACATAAACTCGATCTGAACTCAGACTTGGATTTGTTTGGACTTAATTTGA
>NW_021404224.1:0-234 GCF_001605985.2 Dendrobium catenatum | reverse complement strand
CAAGTACTTTTGGGCACTTTGGGCTAGCCTAACTCTTTACCCAAATGAGCCCAAGGGTTGGGCTGATCAACGAAGGTGTATTGGGTCCATGAGAACTCAATGGTACTTTGATTTGGATTCAATTTGGATAAGATTAAAAGATGGCTCAAGAGAGACCTCTTCTTGGTTACTTGGGTCAAGCCATGTGACTAACCCACGTGAGCCCAAGGCTTGGGTCACCAAGAGGGGTCTCTT
>NW_021404223.1:0-326 GCF_001605985.2 Dendrobium catenatum | reverse complement strand
ACTAATTAATTATTAACATTATGTTAGAACTTACTTTCAGATTGGCTCAACTTCTTCACATTTCAGTAGTACTTACAAATTCGCTGTATTTATTTCTCAATCGTTGAGCATTGCATGTGCGATAAATAACTTATGTTGCATCATCCTTATAGTATAACATACATCCATTGATACAACAATCAATCTTTTTGTAGCAGTGAGACCCAGCTTGGATATTAATTTCTTTGTTCGGTACAAGTCTGAGAATTAAATTGCCAGCTGGATTAGTTTTCTTCATAAGACCAATAACGTCATTAAAACACTCACGGGAAATATTATACTCAATT
>NW_021404222.1:0-212 GCF_001605985.2 Dendrobium catenatum | reverse complement strand
ATGTGAAGGGTAAAGTGTTTGTTTTATAAAAAAAAAATTATTATTATGGAAGTTTGGAAAAGTGTAAATAAACATTGGGAAGATATAAAGTATACTTCCAAAAAGGTAAAGGTTTCATAAAGCAAAATCAACAAAGCTAGTGTTCAAGCTCGAAAAAAGGTGCGTCATTATTTTTAGTAAATTTTAATTATTTCATTTTTAATTATTAAATA
>NW_021404221.1:0-200 GCF_001605985.2 Dendrobium catenatum | reverse complement strand
GTTTAACTCTATAATTTATTTTTGTGCAACAAAATAAACAACTATAACATCAAGCCTTTATCCCACTACGTGAGGTCGGCTACATAAATCTTTTTACTCCATTATGCCCTATTAAAAGTTTAATTCTCATTTAAATCTAATAAAGATAGTTTATTTCTAATATTTTCTGACCAAGTCTTTTTAGATATACATCTATCTTT
>NW_021404220.1:0-233 GCF_001605985.2 Dendrobium catenatum | reverse complement strand
CCGCATGTTCGTCAATAGCCACCGGAGTTCTTCTCGACCATCGTAGGACTTCTGCCCGTTCATTGATCACCAATGGATTTCTACCTATTCATCGACCACCATAGAAGCTCTTCCTTACCACTATCAAACTTCCACTCGTTCGTCGACCATCGCTAAATTTCAGCCCTTTCGTTGAACATCGCCAAACTTCTGCCCAATTCTTCAATCAATTATAATTCTATTATTCAAACTTT
>NW_021404219.1:0-632 GCF_001605985.2 Dendrobium catenatum | reverse complement strand
GACAGCTGCAGCCGTCCCAAACGCACCCTATATTAGGATTCGGTTAAATCTGAGTCTTCACTTCCTATGAGTGCAAGCCAACATGGTTAATTACCCCTCCTACTTCGTAAGAGAGAACGCTCAATTAAGGATGAATCACTCTAGTATAGCTTAGGAATTTTTTTTTAGTTTTAGTTTTAGTTGTGGGAGATAGAGGTAGACCCGATTAAAATTTCACGGATCACTCGGCCAGAGAATATCGTAGGTTTCAATCTATCAATACTAACAATTGTTGATCGTAGCATCCGGGAATCTAATTAGCATCCATAGGTTCACTCCTCTCAGGGAATTCAAGTAAATTGAAATGGTTTGGCTATAATTCAAGTCATATGGGGGTGTATGTTGTGGTTTGGGGCTTACATCTGTTAGAATGCCTGTTAATTTACTTAGTTTGGGGCTTATGACTTCATTTAAAAGTTTTCTAGTAGTTTGATCTAATTTGGGGCTTACAACTCCACCTAGAAATTGCCCGTAAATTTGATAAGGATGGGGTTTACAGCTCCATTTAGGAGTTTCCCGTGGATTTGATTAGGAAGGGGTTTACGCTCCGTTTAGGAGTTGCCCAAAGATTTGATTAGGATGGGGCTTACGGC
>NW_021404218.1:0-296 GCF_001605985.2 Dendrobium catenatum | reverse complement strand
TAGCCATTGATGTTCTCACTAGACATTTACAAGAGGAAGTACCTTGGTGTATGCTTTTTGCTAATGATATTCCTCTTGTTGATAAGATTAGAGAGAGAGTTGAAGGTAAACATGAATTATGGAGGTCAACCTTAGAGTCTAAAGGTTTTCGCTTGAGTAGATCTAAAACGGAATATATTGAGTGTAATTTTAGTGGTAATAGACCTAGTGAGGGGATTGTGACTTTGAGCGATCAAGTCATTAATAAGAGTACACGTTTTAGATGCCTTGGATATATTGTTCAGAGTGATTGTGAA
>NW_021404217.1:0-425 GCF_001605985.2 Dendrobium catenatum | reverse complement strand
AAGACCTCATTCTGAAGGTGGTGTATGACTGGAAGCCTACTCCCTGTGAAGGTTGTCGATCTATTGTTCACCCTTTTGCTGTGTGTCCAAAAAACCCCAATCCAACAATCCCGCCCGTTTTACCTCCTAGACCTCGTGGAAGGAGTTCCAGTCGGCAACCTCGTTCAAATTCCAGAATTCCTTCTAACCCTCCAGGCAAAGCTTTACCTCCTACAACCCAGTCTAAACCTATTTTAGTCTCCAATCCTCCACTGATTTCTCCACCCCAAGCTTCCCCTGAACTCCCTTCTACATCTTCTCCCCAAGTCTTAATTGTTCCACCGCAGCCTGTGGACTCTTCGCATATTCCGGAACCATCACCTCCACCAAATATCAATCATTCCCCTCTTGTGGTTACTTCCAGCTCACTCGCTCCACAAGCCAAT
>NW_021404216.1:0-317 GCF_001605985.2 Dendrobium catenatum | reverse complement strand
GCAAATACCGAACTGCTTTTGTGTATTGCATGTTTGATCCTAATAATGGTTTTAATGCATTCAACAAAGATAAGTTGATTATAATGGCACAGTTTTATCCAACTGATTTTAGTCCTTTTGAACAGACGATTCTTCAAAATCAATTGAATACTTATATTATGGATATGCGATCTCATGATCAGTTCTCTTCATTAAAAGATATAAGAAGTCTTGCTAAACAAAATGATCCAATGCAGGAAGGATATAGTATATCCTGTCGTTTTTAGATTACTTGAACTGGCATTGGTATTACCCGTTGCTACAGCAGGCGTCGAAAG
>NW_021404215.1:0-254 GCF_001605985.2 Dendrobium catenatum | reverse complement strand
TTATACTTTAAAGAAGATTTCTCAGAGATTGCATGCCATCATTGTAATGCACCAAGGTTTATTTCTTTGAATCTATAATATTGAATAATATGTGATGTTTTTAATTGGTTGTTACTGCTGAACAATTTCTTTTAATGAGTATTTATATTTTTGTGCATTTGTTGATGAATTTTATGTTGTGAAATTGTTATAAACTGCCGTGGATAGATATTTGTATAGGTTTGCAGGTGTGGAAATTTGATTGTTGGCTGGGA
>NW_021404214.1:0-777 GCF_001605985.2 Dendrobium catenatum | reverse complement strand
ATCATGATGTATTTTATTATTATCTTGTTTTATTTACAGTCTTTCCATTTTTAACCCTGTGGAGAGTTATTTTGTCATTGTAGCCCAGAGGGCAATTTAGTATTTTCGCTTTATATGAGTTGAGACCTATATATGGTGGTCTCTTGTATCATTTTGAGTTTAATGAATATTTGAATGAAATTGGTGTATTATTTTCTACTTCTTCTTGCATGAGGGCTTGAGAAGGGAGAAAGCTCAAGGAGAGCAAATCGCAAGGCCCATCAGTCGTTGGAAGAGTCCACGGCTCGTGGTTAGTTATCCTATCTGATCTTTTGTGATTTCCCTTCATCTTCTCCTCCACCACATCATCAAATCCCCCCCCAACTCCTATTGCCGCCGCCCCTTGGTGGATCACCGCCGGCCACATCCACGGCCTTGGCCGACCGCCTTGCCGGCGACTTCCCCTCACCCGTCCACCCCATCTCTATGCCATATTCAAATTTGAGATTTGAATTTCGATTTTCAAAATCTTTCCTAATTTGAAATTCCAAATTTGGAAAGTTTTTCATGACAAATTCCAATTTCAATTTAATTTAAATTGGAATCTTGAATTAATTGCCACATCATCATACCCATCTGGAAACCTCTCTCTCTCCACAATTCTCCCTCTCCCCCTCTCACCTTGCCGCCGGCCCAAGGATGGGCTTTCCCATTAATTGGGTCATTCAATGCTCTCTCTTATTTGAAATTTAAATTGATTTCAAATAAATCTTCCCTCCTAAATTACTTAATTCTGAA
>NW_021404213.1:0-313 GCF_001605985.2 Dendrobium catenatum | reverse complement strand
ACTTTTATGCTTCTTGTACTTCCTTTTTTTGTGTTAATAAAATGTGTTAAAAAAATACAAAATAGTCAAAAACATAAATAAATAAATGTAAATTTCACTCAACATCGGATCAGTCACTACCAAATCGTTGTGAACTTTATTAATCCTTGCACCATTTGTAGGAGAAAATTTGAAAAACATAAAATTTTCTCACCAAAAATAAAATTTATTATTATATAAATTAAATTATATGTATTTTATATTTTATTTAATTTGTGCAATTAATATAATACATTTATAATTATATAGTTGTATAGCTATTGATGAGCATGAT
>NW_021404212.1:0-308 GCF_001605985.2 Dendrobium catenatum | reverse complement strand
GATGTTGATAAGTTTATCTCATTGAAATGCTTAATAAATTTATTAAAAATTATAATTATAATGATTTTGAAATTAATTAAAAAAATTAATTAAAATATTACATTAAGATTTATGATGCGATAGATATTTGAAGTATAATCATTTAAAAATAAACCTAATAATTTTGACGCATTTTATGACGAAAAAATCGAATTTGTTTTCGACGAACTAAATTCGATTTAATTTCATTCGTTTTTCCCGTGGATGGACGGGAAATAATGAGGGCGTGGTATGCGGGGCCACCGGCACGTGGCACTGACCCACCGTCC
>NW_021404211.1:0-297 GCF_001605985.2 Dendrobium catenatum | reverse complement strand
GGCATAATCATTGGCATTAAATTCCGCATCACCACCACGATTTTGTCCCCACAGACTAGATGACTCCATGCGTCCAGCCACCACTGCCATTTTTTTAATTAATTTTAAATCTATTTTAACTAACATAACTTTAAAAATCATTAAAAATAATTTTAATTAAAAAAAATTCATATAATATATCAATAATCTTTTAATCATAAATCCTTTAATTTTATATTTAAATTATTTTCAACTATTTTAAATATTTTAAATAATTTTAATATTTAAATTTGAAATATGTTAATTAATATTTAATTA
>NW_021404210.1:0-264 GCF_001605985.2 Dendrobium catenatum | reverse complement strand
AACGAGATGAGATCATGCAGAAGTATGAAGACCTGATTAATGAACTGGATGCTTCGTCTTCTCCTCTTTGGAAGACAACAAGAACTGACTCATCGGGAGCTGAGTCCTCAAGAAGGGGAGTCCGATGTAGGCAAAGGGGGGGTCAACTCAGGCCCAAATTAAATCAATTTTGGCCTCTCCCGAGTCTTCAAGCTCAAAGAATTTTGAGCTGGAATTTAGCTCATTTGTGAGCTGATTTTTAGTTCATTTATTGGACTAGAGGTT
>NW_021404209.1:0-328 GCF_001605985.2 Dendrobium catenatum | reverse complement strand
TTTGAGACAACTTTCTTACTACTTCTAAAGCAATTTTTTGTCCAAAAATTTCTTAATTTAGAAATGTTTATATTGAAAAGCTGCTTTAAAAATAATAAAAAAATTGCTTTTGAGAAAGCAAATATTTTTTTTAAGGGCTTCATAGATAACTTTTATGCAAAAATTTCAAAACTTTCCATACAAAATTTTTAAGCTATTTTAAGAAATTGGGTAAACTACTTGAAACTATAAAAAAGAGCTATTGCAGTACTAAAAAAGACCTTTGAGGCGATTTTAACTGTCACAAAAATACTTGTAGCAATTTCAAAATCATTACAAGACTGTCATA
>NW_021404208.1:0-441 GCF_001605985.2 Dendrobium catenatum | reverse complement strand
GAAGAGCTCGATGCACTTGATGAGCTCAGGTTACAAGCTCAACAAAACTTAGAAATCTACCGAGGAAGAATGACAAAATTTTTTGATCGAATGGTGCGTCCTCGATCATTTCAGGAAGGGAAATTGGTCATGGTGATGAGAAGACCAATCATCCCACACCGAAAAATCGGTGGCAAATTTATATCAAATTGGGAAGGCCCCTTCGTCGTTGAGAAAGTGTATCAGGGAGGAGCTTATCAGTTGATCGATCTGAATGGTTAGAGACCTATGCCGCCTATAAACGGCCGACATCTAAAGAAATATCATGCATGAAAATTCCATCTTTAATGTACTTTATAATGATCAAAGTTTTATATGCAGATTTACTAGTGCATGCTAACATTCAGATTTTGAAATTTTCTTGTACAACAAGAATGCATTTCAAAATCCTCCATCAGACTG
>NW_021404207.1:0-712 GCF_001605985.2 Dendrobium catenatum | reverse complement strand
CCCTTAATCAATAAGAATTGAAACCCTCTTTGATTGATTTCTAAATTTGTCTTAGTTTGATCCTTAGGTAATTAGGGTCTAACCAATTTTAATAAAATCTCAAAAATCCCAAAAGGGTTCTAAGCACTTGCTGATCTATCCTTAGGTCATTTATGGCCTTTGGAATTAATCTCAAGGAATTTAGGGCTTATTTGGGTTCAAATCCTTAAGTAGACCCTTTAGTCGTAGTAACTTGATAATCCTTACGAGTGTGTAAAATTCCTAAAATTCATTCTTAACTATAGAAAAATTTTGATTAATCAACTTAGTGGATAGTGACTTCAATTAGAATTCATCACTTTCTAGATACATCAAACCTCCATAATTTACCTAAAACCAAGGACTCAGCATCTTAGGTGACCTTAGGTCAGAACGGGCCAGAACTTCTAAAAATCATATCTCTTTATAGAAAACTCCAAATTGAGTGTGCCACCTGTCTAACGACTCATAATTAGGTCTAGTATTTATTAAAAATCTGAAACCCTTAAGATTAACTCTAATTTTAAAAGCCAAATTTTGACCCCTTAGTTAACGTATCCGGATAACCCCACCTTAAAACCTATGAATTTCTCTAACCTTTAAAATTCTTCTAATAGGTCATTAAAATTCTTAACAAACCCATTAAAATCAGTAATCAATCCCCCTAATATTAATTCACTTCTTTAATTTCAAC
>NW_021404206.1:0-238 GCF_001605985.2 Dendrobium catenatum | reverse complement strand
GAGAGAGAGAGAGAGAGGATCTTTTGAGGGGGAGTTTATGAGGGGTTTCACAATGGATGCTCCAAGCAAGAATCCAAGTCATCATCTCTGATCATTGTCCCTTGTTCTTATAGGTTTGAGAGAGGTCCACTTAAGCAATCAATCAAGCTTATCTACCTCCTTCATGTCGAAGCAAAAGGAGTTGGGTTCTTTTCCTTATCAGTGTCAGTGGAAAGAAGGTTTTGTACAGGCTTCTCTG
>NW_021404205.1:0-211 GCF_001605985.2 Dendrobium catenatum | reverse complement strand
CTCGTCGTTAAATACCGAACCAACACAAGCTTTCGTTCGCTGCTTCTCAATCCCACTTTTACTCTCTTCCAATCGTCGCCACTCCGACGCCTTCGTGGTCGATCGACTTCGTTCCTCCACTCGACATCACCTCCCATCGCTGCTTCCCATCTCCACGTGAAACCACTGCTCTATCCCGATCTCCTCTGCCTGTGCCGACTCCAACCCGAGA
>NW_021404204.1:0-834 GCF_001605985.2 Dendrobium catenatum | reverse complement strand
TTACTTTGAAAGCTTCAAACTCAGAGCATGTAATTTCACCTAAACAAAGTATCTCCTTATTTGTTTTGAACATTCGTTGAGAATTGCTAGTTATTTTATTCTAAGATTATTCTAATCTAAGAGTTGTGCAACGCCTAAATGAATCCATAAGCATGTCATTCAAGTAGTCCTGCATCATCTGGTATCAGAACCAGGTTTGTTGCTCTTGCATGTTTATGATTCCTGGTAGTTTTTCTTTTGTGCTTTCATTTTGCATTTATTTCATTTAGAAGCTACTCATTTTATCCCTAAGATGCTACCAAATCATTGTGTGTCATTTTAAGAGCATAAAACATCTTAAGTTCACCTTACACCCCTTGATTAGTGTGCTGTCAAGAAAATTCCTGCAGTTTTGCAAACTTTAGGATCCCTATTTAAGTGTGTATTTGCTGTCCTTAGCGTTGCAAACATTAATACCTGCTAGGGTGACTTAGCACTTAAGTGTAGCTTGCTGTCCCTGAATTTCCTGCACCATATAGGGTCATTTTAGAGTGTCTTTTCATCGCCTAGTTTGCTGTCCACTTCCTAGGAAACCCTACCCCATTGTGTTTAGGAATGGACCCGGAACAACTAGGAAGGACCTTAGACCTCTTGGTAGGTCAAATGAACAACATTAGCCAGCAACTTAAGGAAAACCAGTCGGATTTAGCTGATCTTCGTAGGAACACCACAGAGAGATTTGATACACTTGAGCAAGCTAGAGAACACCCGACTCCCTACACCCCATCTAGACCTCCTTCTATGTATGGGGATGAAATCTACCCGGATGAGAGGCCACATCGGGCCAATCATCGA